>NW_028297116.1:15208788-15305345 GCF_055798465.1 Pogonomyrmex barbatus
GTGTATTATGTTCACAACAATTTTTTGTCGCAGTCATAATGTATATAAATGAGATGTATTGCAGATCAGCCATCTAGTATCTTTATTGGCGAGAGTTAGCGCAAAGGTAGAAGAAACAATGGCTCGGCTAAATTTCATCGTGACAATCATTGCCATTACATTGACATGCGTATTTGCGAAAGAATTATATTCAAGTCAATATGACGATATCGATATCGGTGAAATTTTGAATAATGAGAAATTACGACTGCAATATTACAACTGTTTCCTGGACACCGCACCATGCAGAACTGCGGATGCAAAATTCTTTAAAGGTATAGTAGGATACAAAATCCCTTTTATATATTGCATTGTTCTGTTTTAATATTTTCTTTAATTTATTTAAAATCAGTTTTCTTTAACGGTAATAATTGAGACACTTATAATTTTTGACTAATTATCGGTTAAAAATAAAAAATCTTCGAGAATCAAGTTAAAAATAAAAATATTGAATGAAAATAACAGTCTTCAGTTAATTTTGCATAATTTTACGTAAATTTCATAGAATGTTAATCCAAAAAGCTTGTTTGAAATCATAAAGACGAAATAAATTTAAGGCTGAAAAGAATTTACTAAAATTGTTTTATCAACTCGCAATTAGAAAAAAATTAGTTTTAAATTATTAAAAAGTCCAAAACATTTCGACTCACGTTTGAGTCATCTTCAGTGGATATAAAGATGCGATCCTGTGTCCACTAGATGAGCCCAACGACGATAAAATCGTTGATTAATAATAAAGTTGACTCAAACGTGAATCGAAAATCGTCGTTTGGACATTTATAATAAAGATTGAAGTTTTTTTTAATAAAAAGTATTAATTGTGTGCTGTTAACAGCGCCGATTCTGATTTGCCTTATTTTTTCCATTATTTTAACACCAAGAATCACCTTTGTTAATAAGTAATATAATTTTCAGTTATACACATATTCTTTTACAAGTGAGAACACATTCTGTTGTATATAACAAAGTTTTTAGCTTTTGTAACATATACGTTAGACAAGTGTTTTCTTTCGGCTTCATACGCCGATAGCCCTCGTCCACAGCAATGCTTGCTCTACAAACAAATCCGCAAAGGATTAACAATACAGTATTGGAAATTTATAATTCATATTACATATGCTATAGATTTGTAATGCTGTCAATATATTTCGAAATGCAATGTTATACCTAAATTGTGTACATAAATAAATAAATAAATTTACATACAAAATCATAAATATCTCAATTCACGAAATTAAAAAAAAATATTAATATTTATAGATAAACACGAAAAAAAATATTAATATTTATAGATAAATTATTTTAATAAGAAATTAAATTTTTGAAACATTAAATAATTGATCATAACAATAAAGTTTTGCATCGATTATCAGTTCAATAGTTTTACCTCAATCTTCAAAAAGACTTTTTGTGAAATATATATATATATATATATATATATATATATATATAAATGTGACGAATAAACATTCATTTTAGAATTTTTTAAACATAAATTTGCAGCAATGTTAAAAATTATTGCTTTTTTAAATATATCAATGTTTTGAATATTTCTTTTTTCAATCATTATTTATTTTTATAGATTGTGTATAGTTTTAGTTAACAACAGTTATTAAACATTGAAATGGATAAATATCTAGCTTTTGTATTGTAATTTTAGGGATCATAGGCGAAGCTATACAAACTCAATGCAGGAAGTGCACTGAGAAGCAAAAAGAGAATTTGGATTATATGGTTGATTGGTATATGAAGAACAAACCTGAGCAATGGGAGGCCTTTATTAAGAAAACTATAGAGGACGCACAAAAGAAAGGTTAAAGAAGATTGCCTGAGAATTGCTGATAATAAATGCCGATAAAATTTCAATAAGGATAACGACAAGGATTATGATAATCATTGTAAAATTAAATTTTTTAATATTTTTAGTAATTTGAAAACCTCATTATTTAGAGAAGAAATTTTGTAATGCAATAACCTTCGTAATACATTATAATAAAAATATGAAATAATTTCAGTTTTGTTTCTTTAATTTTGTATAACTATCAATATTTCCACTGTATACAATATTATTTATAAGCAAATATACATTAAATATATATACTAAAAAAAATAGAAAGACTTAGTATCTCTCTTTCTCGTGAACAGAACATGTCATACTGAATAGAATAATTCTCTACCATTTTACAACTTTTGCAATAATTAATGAGATATCAATTTATAAATTGAACATCACAATTGAATGAGCATGTATGTATTTGCACGAAGAGATGTATGATGTATCCCAGCGTTATAGCACACTTACACGATTGTTAAGAAGCATAAAAAATGTACACTCATAATCAGTGATGCCAGATGCCAGACGAAAACTGCATGTAACATTGTAATAAGTTGTTGAGAAAATAGAGATTGCATTCATTTATATAAATCTATTTGATTTTTGTTCCTGCACTGAACGGTATTAAATCTTCTTATCTCGCTTTTATCAAACTTCAAATATAATATTTCTATTATACAGCACAAATCACGACAAATATATTTCAGATAAGTTTAAGACAGGTAATTATTACGAAATGATAAAATTAATCATTATAGACATGTATTCGGTACTAAATTGATGTATGTCCGTTATCGCGCAAACTGGTTCGGATCGTCATGTTCACAACAAGAAACGTAGTTTGATTCAAACACGTTTACAGAAATGTAATATTGTTGGATGACATACATACAACAGCATATAACTGCAATATGTCAGGTACGTAATATTGGTAATAGACATGTAACTAAAATATATCAGACGTTTATTTCTCTCCTTATTCAGCAAACACAAAGTTACATGTAATATAAACGTTGTTAGTTTCCCACTCAACAATGTAATTGTTATATAACGCATTTGTTATACAATACACTGTAGTGTGTACCGTTTTGGAAATAGGAGCTCCGTGCGAATTCTTTGGAAATTAAAATAAAGTTTACCAAAAATTTTATGAGCTACCTGGGAACTTGTTGTGTTGTGTGGGTCCCAGCTAAATAAACACATCAAAATAGCATTAAAATTTAGTCAAAAAATTATAAAAAATTATTAATGTAATGATATTAAAATGACAAAAAAAGATAATATATAACTAATGTCAGATCAATGACGATGTTTTAAGACGTTAGAAAAATGTGATTTTATGACTTTTTCAACTTTTTAATAACGTCTTAATAACGTATAAAATTATGAAAATCAAATTACTTTTATTTATTAATTATATCTTTATTTATTAATTATATCTAGAGGCTAAAGATTGGAAGAAATGGAAAAGGATAGAGATTAAGTACCGAACGAGACATGGAAGTACGAAACAGAAGAGGTTGAAAGATGAATATAAAAGATTTACCTATAAGCCATATGGTCGGAACAATGGAAGAGAAGAATAATTGATAACAATGACAAACATTGATAAAGAGAGAAAGAGGAAGAGAAATGAATGAATTATAAAAGAATAATGTTAATGCCGCCTTTATATAAGATACCCATGCAACGATAGTACAAGTGAGTTTGCGTAAACCTATTGCTGAATGTCATTACTGATTATACTGTGCTCCAGTCCTTTGCATTAAAAATTATCTGAGAGAGAGAGAGTAATATTACTCTCGCAGTCTTTTTCCCATATGTTTTCTTTCCCAACTCCAGAGCTCAACTGCCATGTCCAATTCCAGAGCTCAACTGCCATGCCCAACTCCAGAGCAGACAATTTATCATATTATTCATAAAAAACGGTGCAATTTAATTAACCTGGAAGTGAACTAAGGCCGATATGTCAATTCGAAGTAGTAGACTTTAAATGATTTTCTTTAATAATAAATAATAATTTTTTAATTTCAATTATATGTTATTTCAATTATATGTATTCATATAATTATATGCGAATATATATGCATGCTTGCTATCGTGACAGCGATGCTGGCTATCTTGCTAGTTTAGCTTCACACGGTGCGAGTTTTCGTGGCTGAGTAGCTAGAATTTCAGAGAAAGCACTTGACATATTTATCTATTTATTTATTTTTCTTTCATCATATTTATTTCCACTTTGACAAGTTGTAGCAAACAGAGGAATGATAGAATATCTGATATTTGAAGGGAATATTTTGATCACATGATCTAAAGCTGCGTCCTGATTAGTTTTCAAAGTAAGCCAGCACAAGACCATGCGAGAAAAATAGCACCGAATTTATTACAAAAATCTAACAGACCAGCTAGCAACATAGCCAACAGGCTATACAATTTCCAGCATAGTAGCCAACAAAATAGCCAGGAAGAACACGCAAACAATTCAGCAGTCAAAAAAGTGCCGGTTCAAGTTTACTAGTCTTGCTCAATTTCCTTTGGTATCATCCGGTTCAAAAGTGAAAAAAGAATTTATCTTTAGTAATTTCTAGCAAGAGTGAAATCAATTCATATTGACAATGAGAAAAGTATACTGCGTATATCAATATAACTTAGTTAGATATTAGCTAGTTATTATTCAATTTTATATTAAATCTTAAAGCAAACCACCGATCATGGGATTGAGTCAATTTATTGATAAAATTGTACAAGAATAGGAACTTTGGTTGCGTTCAACAGAAAAAGCAGCTTGCAACTGTGGGAGGATTTTAAAATCCTTTAATATGATTGGTTTATACATTTAGAATCCATGAGGAACTAATGGCAAAAACCAATCATATCAAAGATTTTTACGACAGTGTGAAACTACTTTCTCTGCCGAACGCAGCCATTGACCATCTCTTTTTTGGTGCGCTTGCGCACATTCCAGTATTAATGTAGTTCATAGGTGTCTAATGGTGTACATAAGATATATTTATATTCATAAATCGGTTCGTGAACGCTGCGGTGCATTTACTTTGAGGTAGCCCTGCTAGCTTGTGTCGATTCGTCGTGAGACTAAGGCCTATAAAACTACTAAAAAGAAGACTTTAAGGCGAAATTAATAAAAGTATTTAGTCTTTTGCTTTCATATTCGTCCCTGTTTTACCTTTGTATATTGACCTTTGTACTTTAAACACATACAAACTGATAAAAATTGATATCCCTACCCTCTACTTTGCTCTTGTCATTTTTTTGATGACAATAATTGCACAATCATCAACTGTTATACAAGTTTAAAGTAAAAACAACATAGTACCGTCTTTTAATTTTATTTAAAACGAAGTATTATCACCATGATGCTTAGGAAGGTAAGTGGCGAAAAACAATAATCATTTAAATTCGTTCGATTATGGAAATTACGCATGTGCGGATTTTAAATTTCTCTCTGTATAATAATATGTACTATTAATAAACAAAATATGTAACGGCAAATATTTCGATAACTCGATTGAATTAATCGTATGTTGAAAAATATGTATTTTTAAATTAATTTTTTCAGGTATTTAATCCACAAATGTACCAAAGAATGGTACGATCTTTTTCAGCAGCTGCTGAGTCTGCTCAAGGATGTACTTTTGGTTAGTATATTTAGCTGTTATATTTGGTATCTCAATGAATGAATATATATATAAATCTTAGATATATGATCGAAGTATAATTAGAATTTTAATGAAATAGAAAATATTCATGCCAACGTATGTTTGCAGAAATGTCTATTTGTGTGCTAAACTTCTCTAAACGAATACATTTCCAATATAAATTCAAGAAGAATTACATTTAATAAATATTTCAGAGACTGATAAAATATAATTTTATAATTTCTAAATCTAAATATAAATTTATCATTTCATTGTTGTTTCTCATTACTTGTTTAAACATTACACGGTATCAATCTTATATTAGAATAAATATATTAAGTAAAATGCATATACAAGTTTTACATATATATATATATATATATATATATTCTTTATTTTTATTTAAAATGTGTCAACTACAATGTTGTTAATATTATATAATATAAAAACATTTTTATAACTATATATAAAAGGATTATATAAAAAGATATATAAAAGGTAGATAGAAAGAGAGAGAGAGAGAGAGAGAGAGAATGTGTATGTTTGTGTGTGTGTGTGTGATTTGAACATTTAATTTTAAGGAATAGTTATATTATCTCATTGAATTGTTTTAGAACTATCTGATACTCAGAAAGAGATACAAGAATTAGCTCGAAAGTTTACTAAAGAAGAAATTATCCCAGTAGCTGCAAAATATGATAGAACTGGAGAATATCCATGGGATGTTATTAAAAAGGCATGGAGTGTTGGTCTTCTGAATAAAGGCATTCCACAACATTGCGGTATGCTTCTCGTACAATATTCGAATTTTATTATATATATGTACATGTATGTATGTATATATATGTATGTATGTATGCGCGCATACGCACACACACACACACACACACACACACACACACACACACACACACACACACACACACACACATACACTTATATACAGATTAACATAAAATTGTTATAGGAAAGACTAATATCGTCAGTACACAAATTAAATTCATAATAATTACAATTTATTTCAGGTGGTATGGAAGCTAGTAACTTTGATTCATGCTTGGTTACAGAAGAATTTGCTTATGGTTGTACAGGAATAACAACAGCAATAGAAACTACAGGTCTGGGAGTAAGTTTTATTACAAGTGAAATCTTCTATAAATATAAAACTGTAATAATAATTTGTTTTAGCAAATTTAATTTTCTTATCAATTTTCAATTCTTCCGAGAATATATATTTTTATTTATATTTATAATGTATTTAAATGCACATATATATGGAAATAATTATCTTAGGAAGATGTGACAGTCAAGCAGACTAAAGTTATATCGAAATCATATTGAAATTGATTGAAATTCTAATTCTAGATCCTTTATGAACCGTGACTTTAGTCTGCATCACTACCACGGCTTTCTAAGATAATTATTTCCGAATCCTATCAACTAATTAATTTTGCGGCTTTTACATCCTGTGTGCGTGCGCGCGCGCGCGCGCGCGCGCGCGCGTGTGTGTGTGTGTGTGTGTGTGTGTGTAGTATATATTTACATATTATATATGTATTAAAAGTTTCTTATTTATTCAGCAAACTCCAGTTATTATAGCTGGAACAAAGGAACAGCAAAAGAAATATCTTGGAAGACTTGTAGAAGAGCCTCATGTTACGGTAAAAGTGAAAGGAAACTTTTATGTTATCTAAAAAAATCAGAATATATAAATTAAATAATCTTATTTATAGGCGTATTGTGTTACTGAACCTGGTGCAGGATCTGATGTAGCAGGTATTAAAACTAAAGCTGAGAAAAAAGGAAAAGAATGGATAATTAATGGCACCAAGATGTGGATTACAAATGGTGGTGTCGCTAATTGGTGCGATAACATACTTTAACATTAACTTATAAAAAAGCATAATTTATAGTTTTTACATAATTTTAAATTTCGTAGGTATTTCGTTCTAGCGAGAACAAATCCAGATCCAAAAGCTCCAGCTAGTAAAGCTTTTACAGGCTTTATCGTAGAACGTGATAGTGATGGTTTAACTCCTGGTCGTAAAGTAATTCAGTTTTTTGTCATCTTTGAATTTGAATTTTTATTTTTTATGTATTATTATTAAACATAATTTCATATTTCAAGGAGATTAATATGGGACAAAGAGCAAGTGATACACGAATGATAACATTTGAAGATGTTCGCGTGCCTGAAGAGAATGTACTGCTTACAGAAGGAGAAGGATTTAAGATAGCTATGAAGACTTTTACTAAGACACGGTCACCGGTAACATTTCTACACTATTATATGCCGTCTGATTGTGAATTTAACATAAAATTTGTACATTATTATTATATTTATTAAAGGTCGCAGCAGCAGCCACTGGTTTAGCTCAAAGAGCTTTGGATGAAGCAAACAAATATGCAATAGAACGCAAAACGTTTGGTACACCGATAGCGACACATCAAGCAGTGGCTTTTATGCTAGCTGATATGGCTATTGGTGTGGAGACTTCTAGAAATGCATGGATGAAGGCAGCATGGGCTATCGACAAAGGATTACCAAATGCTACAATGCTTGCGAGTATCGCAAAATGTTATTGTGCTGATGTAGCTAATAAATGCGCTACAGATGCTGTACAGGTACTATGCAATAATTTTCATAACTAATTTCTCTATACAATTATTAATGATGTACTACTATTAAGAAAATTGAATATACATATATTCTTCCTATAGTTTGTTTATGTACACACACATATAATGACAATTTTTCTTATAGGTTTTTGGTGGTGCGGGTTTCAATACTGAGTATCCAGTAGAAAAACTCATGCGCGACGCCAAAATTTATCAGATATATGAAGGTACTGCGCAAATTCAAAGACTTATTATATCACGCGCTCTTTTTGAAGAAGCCAAGCAAAAAGCTCAATAAACGAATTGAAATACTAATTCATGAAAACTAATTTAGTATTAAGGTATTGTTATTTTATACTTTTTATGAAATTATATACATACATTAATTACAAATTAAAATGATAAATATATCTACGCTTAAGAATTATATAAACAATGTTATTTACAAACTTTTTACTATATTTTTATAGAAATATATTTATATATTAATGAAATAAATATTAAAATTTGTATTAAGTGATATTGTAAACATATGCAATAAATGAAAATTATGTATATATATATATATATATATGTCATGTAGTTATACATATGTAGTTTTCATATATACATACAGGGTGTCCCGTAAAGACCGTAACAACGTTTAAAGATAGATTTCTGAGATCATTTTGAGATGGAAATTCTAATAAAATGTCGAGACTATAATGCTTTTTGAATTATGAAAATTATTTAATTTTTTGAAACATTTAGAATTAGCAAATCAAGTTGCCTAAAATTCACGAACTCAGTAATATAATGCACAGTACGAGAAAAGAAATCGCCCCTCTTGTCAAAATTGATATAAATATTATAATGCAAAGAAATAAGTTATTTTTACTAATATTCGCATAAGTACACTGTTTGAGCAGATATCTTACTGAAAAAAAGATATTATTGCATAACGTAAAACGCAAACTATGAAATGACATTCCTTTCAAAAATTTACTAGTTTCATATCTTATAAATATTTCTTAGAATAAATAAGATTATTAATCATTGAAATCGGCCGAAATATTATTTTAGAATAATAATAAATTTTTTAAAACAATTTATAAGTAATTCATAAAATAATTTAAATAACAATAACAAATTATTTTATTTTGTTTCATTTTATTTGTAATAAGTGCTCAAATTGTATATGAGTCATCCATTTATATGCGATATTTGTAAAATATAAAATTAGCAAATTTCTGAAAAGAATGTCGTTTAACAACCTGCGCTTTACGTATTATGTAATAATATTTTTTCTTCTTTTCAATAAGATATAATCTGCCCAAATAGCGTATTTATATTAGTAAAAATAACTCACTATCTTTTCATTATAATCTTTATATCAATTTTGACAGGACGATAGTCAGCTTTCGCCTGTCGTACCGTGCACTATACCACACCTGAGCGCGCGAACTTTAGGCGACTTGATTCGCTAATTTTAAATGTTTATAATTCAAAAAGCATTGTAATCTCGACTAATTTGATATTAATTGATATTAATTTTGATATTAGACGCGCGTGTATGTACATATGTATGTACGTGTGTGTGTGTGTGTGTGTGTGTGTGTGTGTGTGTGTAACACGTTTTATTTTATGAAAATAGAATTATTAAAATTTTTTTTAAGTAAATTCAAAAAAGTATAACAAGTATAACAAATGTTTTATGACAAAAATATAAAGCATACAAAAAATTATTTTATAATACAGGATGTTAAAATATTACAGTTTTAATTCTTTACTATATGTTCAGTTTTTCATGTACTTCTATATAATTCAATGCGAAAGATTATGTTATTCTTAATTTCTGATAAAAAGAAAAAAATTTCAAAAAAGCGACAATTTATGAGAAAATTTTTCTTTTTTCATCAAATATGTGATCCCTTGTAATGTAGTCTCGTAACATAAATTTTAAATATCTCAGCAATGATAGATTCTAGAAATTTTGTCCTTTAGGACAAAATAAATTGAAAGTGTGGAATAAAGTTTCTACATATAAAATTTTATTCTCGAGAAAAATAATTTTGAAAATCTGTCAAACACATATACTAGCTGTAAGTTTCGATGAATCTTTGTTTGTGCTCATGTTTACATTTGTAAACATAGGTAACGTCATGATTATGCGTCATGGTTATTATTTTATTTGGGCTATATTTCGATTCACGCTCATAACGCTCGTAAGCATTTGCCTTTGTTTAATATTTAATAAAGAATAAAATAGTTCTGCTGTGTCTAAATCGGGACAATGTCGAAAGACGTAAGCAAAAACAGAGATCCGTCAAGACTTGACACAGTTACAGTTAATACACGTGTACCTGATGAATTTTCAAAGTCGCTTTTCTCGAAAACGAAGCTTCATATACTGAAAACTTTATTGTGCATTTTCGACTCATTTTTTTTTTTTTTTTTTATAAGGAATCATTCTCTTTCTGATTGTATCACGATTGTCAAAACACCTTGTACATACCGATTTCGATCGGAAAACAGAAATTGATTCTTTGTCGCAGATGACATTCAACTCGATTCGAACTCGATAAAGATAACGCACGTCCGCGCGTTTTCATCGCGAGGAACCGTCGTTTCGAAATAGGCGCGCTATCTCGACAGACGGCGCTGGCCGCGTCGCGACCGGGAGTGCGTTAGTCAAGTGCATTGTTCATCGAAAACGTATTACGGTCACATTATGTCCGTCGAACCGTAGCCTTTTTCACGCGATTTTACTCGGTCAAGTCGCGCGTGACGAGTTATGCAACGTGCGCCGCGTAAGGGCGGCCCGCGCCGGGCGATCGGACACCGCGGCAGCTGACCTACTTAGAGACCTCGGCCTATCGTCGTTGTGTCCCACGACGAGACGCGGCGGCGAATCGAGCCGCCGATCGCGTGAAAGGAGAGGTTCGTGACAGATCCCCGGCTACTTGTGAGAGAGCAGACGAAAAAGCCGGCACACGGGGGTCGAACCCCCGTGAATCGGTCGTTCCGCGACGCCGGATCCGCAAGACGACACGGTAGCGGCGCGATCGCGGCGCGACGGCAAGGGAGAAGGTGGGGAGGAGGGCGCTTTTGGAAATTGCGTCTTTCCGCCCGCGACGGAACACACCAATGGGGGTGCAGTGCCGTAGCTGTCGCGCGGTGGCACCCGGAACGCAAAGATGCCGAACCTGTTCCGACCGAGGCGGCGGGTAACAGGGCTCGTTCTCTCTCTCTCTGTCCTCTTTCTCCGTCTTTTAATCTCACTCCGTCTCTCTTCCGCATCGCGAAAGCGCGACGACACGTCTAGTCTCGTCCCTCGTCTCGGCAACGAGCGAGAAAGCGAATGCCGATGCACTCTCATCGCGATTACGGTTTTCCCTTTCGTTTTCCCACTACCACTGCCGTACTGCCGCGCAGCGTAACGAAAGAAAAGGCGCGCGAGCTAGATAAACGATAAACGATAAACGATAAACGATTCGAACTGGATGGCAATGTTTTTCCGCAACACGCGAAGCGAATCAGCGTGATATCAAAAGTGCACATGCGTGCATTTTTAGTTCACCCGTTCGTGGATTATCGCCTGTCCACGTGACTTCTGATCTCCATATCTTATCGCGAACTGCGATCTTCGGAGTAATTTGTACGTAATCGTAAACGTCGCAACGCGACGTGATATCGAGAAACTTCCGCTGTCAGCGCGAGTCGTCCAAATTTCGAGTCGCGCTCATCGATTCACGTGCATCGTGTTATTTCCGTGCGTCACACGGAAGCTTATCTCTATAAGAAGGAAGGGAAGAAAAATGAAACGAAGGATCAACGTCGTGAGAGAAGAGAGACACGGACACACATGGTGGCCGCGTGGCCGATACGGTCCTGGCAGTTCTCGCACTGTCAGTGCGCGACAGTGCGCCGGACGCTCGCTTGACTAAGGGAGTGCCCGTGCCGATGCAAAGTGTAAGTGAAGTGGCCTACAGACCTACATTTGTCTAACGTTCCATTTTTTTCACGGGCCGACAGAAACTGGAGGTTAACAAATGCCACGCGCGCAATACCACCGCTCTTTTACTCCGTAAAGCGTGGCGTGGTGTGGCGTATACGTGCGTGTACAATGCCGCCGTCCCATGATATACCGACGTTCGTCCGACGAGACGGACGGAAGAGAGACTGAGAGAGATAGAGTGGTAGATAGACAGAGAGAGAGAGAGGGTGGCCGGAGAACGAGCGAGCGAGTTAACCGTGGCGGTGCTGCACAGTTTCGGTACGCTCTCGGACACGGCGCTCTGACCGGCGTGCGCGGGACGCGTAACAGTGAAAACAGACGGAGATAGAGGTAGAGAGAGAGAGAGGGAGTGGGAGACAACTCGCGAGCGTGCGCGATAGAGAAAAGTCCGGTAGCAAGAGCGTGAGTGAGAGAGGGAGAGAAAGAGAGACAAAAGAGCGTACGAGAGGGAAAGCGACGTCGGTGGGAGGGAGAGGGAGAGAGAGAGAGAGAGAGAGAGAGAGAGAGAGAGAGAGAGTATGTGTGTGTGTATGTGATGAGAGAGAAAAAAGAGAGTGTTTAGGAAAAAGAGAGAAAGAAAGAGTGTGTGTGAAAAAAGAGGAAACGGGACGTGCGCTGGATCAAGACGAGAGAGAGAGAGAGAGAGAGAGAGAGAGAGAGAGAGAGAGAGAGAGAGAGAGAGAGAGATCGAAAGGGAGCAGCGTAAAAGAGTGTAGGTGTTCTTCCGAGAAGTGCGTGCGTTCGCGGGAACAACGTGGAGGAGAGGTGGAGGGAATCCTCTGTCCGTCTGTCTATCCGTCTATCCACCGGGACACGCGACAGCCGGAATGGCTGCAAGGACAGGGGAGGGCGGAGGTGAAACTCCCGCGACGATCCTCGACGACAATACCGGCATCGTGACGACGGTGGGTCCCCTCACGGAATCGTCCACGTCTTCGTCCTCCTCCGTTGCCGCTGTCGCTGCCACCACCGCCGCGGTGCCAACGGTGATCTTGACGGAGAGTACCGCTACGAACGCCGGTAACCTGCCCTTGACGGGACCTCAACAGAGCAGCCTGCATCAGGTGCAGCAACAGCAACAACAACAACAGCGACAGAGAGTCAATCTGATCACCGATATAACTGCCAATGATGTCGCAGGTAACCTCAATATGATCGCTCTTTGGAACCTTTGTTGTCGCTAATGTGCCGCTTGCCAATCCCCCTTCCCTTTTCCTGTTCCCGACTTCGCCCTCATGTCTTCCCTCTCGTTTCCACGTTTCTCGCATCTCTCTCTCTCTCTCTCTCTCTCTCTCTCTCTCTCTCTCTCTCTCTTTCCGCTCGGCAATCCTTTCATCTCTCTTGTTTTTCTCCTCCTCCCCCCTCCTCCACCTCCTCCCCCCTCATATCCCAGATCCTCCGTCGTCTGTTGCATCGCGTGCGCGCGTGCGCGCGCGCGTTGGTACCGCGAGGATTCTGGAGTCACTTTCGAAAATTCGCAGGACACCTCTTCGTTCTTCGTTAAACAGACCGCGAACTGCGAATTATTTTACAGCGGGAAGTCTCAAAGTACTTTTTCCTTTCCTTGAAAATTGAAAATTCAACATAAGACGTGTTTTCGCGAATAATACGATATAATATCGGAAGAAGAACATTAAATTCGCAATTAAAGGTAATTTGTTTATGCGCTCGTCGTGCACATGCGCGCGATTCGATTCCCGCCTAAGTGCCTCTGATCATGATCACGTGGACCGCGTTCGCGGATTGCCCGTGCATCGCCTCGTAGAGTCGCGTAGAGACAACGGCCCCGCGTTCCTGATTTAGTGTCGACTTGCGTAGCGATGTGTAGTGGCGCAACAGGCGTTTCGGAGTGAAATTCCAAAGCCGAGTTGCACGCAAAGTCGCGCTTCTCCGTTCGTTCGCGTCCGTCATCGTTTCGAATTTAGAACAGACAGCCTTCAAGCAACTTCTTTATGAATACCGCTGCTTGCACGCCCCGATCCTTTGCAGGCAAAATAGCGGTTCGCCGAAACGAGACTCAGCCGCTTTTATTTACGTCGACGCCGCCCCCCTCCCCCCTGCTGTCTACCGCTCTTGCCCCCTCCCCCTCCTCTCTCTCTCTCGTTTCCGTCTTTTCTTCCTCCTTTTTCTCTTCTGCTTTTCTCTGGAGGGAGAGGTGCGTCTTTGCCTTTTCGCATTCTTCTTCCTTTCCCTTTCTTTCGACGTGATATGAAAGATTGCGAGACGAGTTTTTCTCGAGCGATAAACTTTTCACAGGTAATTCCTGTTTTTTTCTTTTCTCTTTTTGTTTTTCTCTCTTTTGTCCCACTTTTCTTTTTATCATTTTCTCTCTCTCGCGCGCTGCTTCTTTCTTTTCCTTTTATGTTTATTCGAGACGACTCGATATTCCCCGAAGCTTGTTTGTAAAAGCATCCGCAACACTTCTCTACCCGGACACGACGACTCCACTAAATCATTTAAGTAGAGTAGACTGGGGCAAGTGACAAACTGTGGTTCTGATTAAATCAAAACACAGACGCTAAAATAAAGCGAACACGAAGAGAAACAGAGTCGATATTTTTTTTTTTTTTCAAAATAAAATCGGAGTGTTTTAAGAGATACTTGAAATTTCGAGATATTTTTGTTGAATTTATGATTAAAATTATGACTAAATTTATCAAACAAACTTTTGGTTTTAATATTCGTCCGGTTGATTTTAATATTTTTCCACTTGTCTAATCATCCCAAATCTTCAGGCGGAAACTATTTAGGATCCACATTTAGTGATACAAGTCGACACAAGTATCATTTTATCCTTATTAATCATTGAAAGCCAAGAAAGATAGACTAAATGGAAAGCACCGTTAATAAGTTTTCGCGTTTTTCTAAATCGCTATTACTCCATTATCGCTCTAAATGCTTCTAAAAAAAGCTTATACTCGCTATACACGCTAATTCGATTATTTGACGAAACAAAAATGTTTTCTTTCTTCATTTGTCACAATACTAATACATTTTATTATGCGATTGCACAAGATGCGAGGTAGAGCCTATAAAAACCAATACATAAATGAGAGTCCTGATCTTTCTTCTGAGATAAGAGCGACTTGTGTTCACGCTGTCGAGTATCGCTGCATTTAAATGTTAAATGAAATCAACTGACTCGCAAGATGTACCGGACGACAACCCGTGGTTAAATCTGCTCGTATAAAATTTGCATGCAACTTTGACATGCGAATTAAAGTGGATAATTAGTGTCGCGGAGGCGTCGGACAAGCGACCTACTCCACTTTTCGCGCAAACTGTTTCCGTTCTGTTTTGTGATATTTGCAAATAAATTTAATGAGCTATATTTACAAAATCGTTATAGCATTAACGTGAAAAGAAATTCATCTAAAGATTAAACATAAAAAATTCACATTCAAGCATTTACAAAGTACATTCAATTTATTACGTGATATATTTCTATCATTTTCTTAAGAATCATTTTCTTACGAAAAATAATATAATATCGTGATGTAATTCTTTTATCTTTTTTCTTTAATCATTTTTTAATTTATATTTTTTGATAATTAATAAATATTTTTAATAATTTTTACGATATTAGTAAATAAGAAGCAATGGACATTTACTAATAGCTAGCTTCGATTTTGTATCATATAGATATCCGTAATCAGGTTAAGACCACTTCGAGTGATTAGAATGTTTATACAATTTATGTTTATTACAAACAGATTATTGCTCATACGATCTACATAAAATTTGTCGAAATACCTTTCATTTATCATAATTCATTGGACATCAATGCGCATATTGCACATTATCGATTCTGTTAACGCCTAACTTTCTGTTATGAAATGTCGCTGAAGTAATTTATACCCGGAGCAATTGTGTGTCTTTCACGTGACGATCTTTCACTGATGATGACGTGACACCTGCCGCTATAATCGTCCATACCCGGAATTGTTGGCACGCGAGATCACCATGCGTTTCCGGTAACGATGGTAAACATACGGCAAATACTAAAGACACGGCGTAGCACGTGTATTTGCGTCTTATACGTCTGAGATAATGTCATCAAGCTCCCTTAATCAAAATCTAGGAAGAAAACTACACATATATTATATATATATATATATATATATATATATATATATATATATTTATCTATACTTAAAATTAGAATGGCATCCGATTCCCAAGTATGGTCGATCAAATGTTAGATCTTTTGACAGATGACTGAAAACATAAGCATATCTAGGATTTTTTGGGGAGAGAGGAGAAATTATCAATTTCTGTTAACACGCAAACAATTTTTTGCATTAATAACTTGATCTTTTGAATATTTTATAAAGCTTAAAATATCTTTTTGTTCTGATTTTTCATGAGAAAAATATTAGTTTTTGTAAATTATAATTTTAATTTTAACTTTTTTTAATTTCGAGGGGGGGGGGTTGAAATTTTTCCCAAATTTTTTCTCTGGATATACCTATGGCTGGAAAATTTCTAAGTACCTACCTAAGTGAATGGACATATCCAATCATAAGATGCTCCCAAAAAATCAAACGGGATACTCTCAAAAATTATGTTTATTCTACTTTTATGCACTCATAAAAGTCAACTATACATTATCTCGGCAACTTCTATCTTGTATTTACATTCTTATATGCTTGATACGATTATTATGTTATATCTTATATATGTATATATATATATATATATATATATATATATATATATAAAACATTAAAAATAGCTAACTTGATAATTGCTTACAGGAAAATCGATATCATTTTATTACCTGTGTGTAAATGTGTCATCGTAATTTTCTTATCGAGCAGTCTCGATTGCACGAGACATCCTTTTTGCGAGCGATGTGAAACACAATCGACTGTCATTTGACGAACAGCACGAGTATCGTTGTCGCGAGACGGGTATCACGATAGATAATGTAGGAAGTGACATAAAATTATCAGCAGGAAGTATCGCACACTGTTTCGCTCCTGCCAATTTGATAATGACACGCGTGAGATTCCGCCATCGAAGATATTCCGGTTGCAATTTTGCAATTGCCACGCATACGCTAAGGACAGTTTAATTTTAATATCGCTAGTTCAACTCGTGCACAATTTACTTCATTACTCTTCTCCATTGAATAAGACATTATTTTTGAAAGTCATAAAGGAGAGCGAAATCGATAGTAATCAAATAGGATACAATTAGAACTAATAAGGTGTGACGCTCCGCTATGGAATAGTTATACTTGCCTGCTTATCGATATAGAAACTGCGTTTCTTCTATATGATTATATAGAAAAAAAATTAATATTAAAACTATATATAAACAACAGAATCTTATAATCTTCTTAAGAAAATTTTAGTGTTGATTTAATTGAATTTGTATTGATGCAAATATAGATGTTCTCATATATGAGCAAGAATATTATAATCTTCAGATTTTTCAGACTTTAGTTGAGCAAAAGTAATACTTGTATCAATATAAATTTAATCAAATCGAGATTAACATTTTTAATAAGATTATAATATCTTGCCTATATATGAGAATATTTGTCTCAATTTAAGACTAATTTTTTTCTGTATACACATGGAATTCAAACATTTCTTGAAGAATACAGAATTAAACAAGTTTTTAATACAAGTTATTTATAATCGTAATGGCAGCTTGTTATATATTTTACAGAATTACATTTACTCAGAATATAATAAAAATAAACACAACTCCTTAAAATATATTTGTATTGATTAAAATAAATTATACAATTGAGCAAATTATTAGTTGATTCAATGTTTAAAACATGCATTTAAGATCGAGACTACCTCAATGAAATTTACTAAAATTCTCTAATTTACTAAATTCTCTTTTAGCAAATGCAAGTAATGCCTCGATTTTCAGATAACACATCTAAATCATAAATCTAAATCATAGATATTTTAAGGAGTTGTGTTTATTTTTATTATATTCTGGGTAAATGTAACTCCGTAAAATATATAACAAGCTGCCAATTATACAATTATAGATAACTTGAATTAAAAACTTGTTTAATTCTGTCTATTCTTCAAGAAATGTTTGAATTCCATGTGTATATAGAAAAAAATTAGTCTTAAATCAAGACAGGCATTACCAGTTTGATTTAGAGTTAGAATATAGCCGCAGTCAATTTTTTTCTGGATAACTTTACTAAGAAGCTCATAATTTCTTCATGCAATGAATGCAATATTCATTGCATGACAAGCTCATTTTCAAGTTTTTGCTTACATTCAAATGGTTTTTTTTTTTGTACTCTATATATATATATATATCTAACTGATATTCTGCGGCATTTCCGGACCTGCCCCCTACATTATAAAAAACGTTTTGTCGCAGTTGACTACAATTGTCTACTATGGCTTTTCCATTCAGTAAAATCAGTATTCAGAATTAATGTTTTTTTCAACTGATTCCGTCACACAAAGAGCTCCAAAATCCTAATATTTTTTTTTTTTTTTTTTTTTTTCGATTGATGGATGTGTTAGCGCGTGGCAAGATTTAGTACAGTTCCGGCGTCGGTACGACAGTACAAAACGCAGCAGGAGGTGAACCGGGTTTCGGTGTAAGTGAAGGTGCACAACATCTACCTGTTGTCCTAGAAATACACTTGTTGCGCATCTTACTCATCAGGCGATGCGCGTGTTTCTACGCGATAATTCATGATTATCTGTGCTCGGTCAGGGGTAGGAGCATCATCCCCCGCGTTTGAAATGCGACGGAGGGGGACGAGAGAGAAGGACGAATTCGTCAAAAAGATTTTATGCTTCCAATTAGGGTAAACTGGATGTCTGTGGAAATCGGATGTTGTGCACACAAAGTGACGACGGTCGCGCTTTCACTTTGCTATTGCGTAACAGCAGGGATGAAAGATTTGGTTACGGTCGTGTAACGACGTGAGATTGCCCAATTGTCTCTCAAACTTTTTACACTCGTTCAAATGTCTGTTATTATAATGTTCGCGTTGTTTTTCACCGTTCGTTTTAATCATTGGAAAAACAAACGTAATTTTTTTCCTCGTCATTTTTAAATTACAAATTTTGTAAAGTGGAAACTGATAAGAAATAAAATATGGCTTTTTATAGCGCATGCCTCGTAATTCCGCGCACTTAATTATACTTTTCCAGATTCTCAGTATCCAATTTGAAGTTTTTTCAAAACAAAAATTCAAACAATATTTATCTCTTATTATGAACACGAGAGGAGTGTTAAATGAATAACTCGTTGATGTGTATGTAAAAAATTTTATCATGACCAATATAAGATTTGAAATTTGTCATTCAAATATGTGCGAGAAAATGGTCGATTTTGTCCATCGAGGCATGTCTTCTTAATACAACAATTTAGAAATAAAGGTCACACATTGGTCTGGTACGTGTTAGTTTTGAACATTTGGGTGTATAAGAATTAGTTATGCACTTCTCAAGCTTCAAGTAGAAGACGTTCATATTTAGAATTTGCTATTACATGTTAATGTATGGATAGAAACGCGCGTCAAACAATACGATGGCGACGGAAGGTGTCTTCGACAAGCGTTCTGATGACGCAATGCTCGTAACGGGTGATAACTCACGGAACACGGGTAGAACACGCTTTCCCTTTTCTGCCATCAGTTGGTGGACTCTTCGGAAGTAGTTAATGTAACAATGGGCACGCGACTCTCTTCATCTTTTCTTTTTTTTTTTTTTTTTTGTTTCGTTCCATTAATCCTTTACCAATCGTTTTTCTCAACTTTTCTATTATTTACACGGTTTTTTGATTCCGTTTCATCGGAAACTGAATTGTCTGCCTTTAAAGCCATTGTCGAATAACATCATAAACAGGTTGTTTTTATTTCGCGTCATGGAAGATTTAAAAGTGAAGAAATATGTACTCGTTTCACAGAAGGTTTAAGAATAAAGAAATATGTACTTAACGAAATTTCACTCGTTCCGGTGTTATATAACTGATATGATCGTTTTAGGGCCATAGCACACAAAAAAAACTTCAGCAGTAAGGAAATCAACGTTATGGATTTGCTATTGCTTATGTTATTGCCTTACGTTCTCAGCTGTGATTGGCTGATTCGCTTACTATTTAAATTTTTTGTATGCTATAATCCTTAAAGTGTCGTCCCATAAACATGGAAAACGGAATCAAAAAGGTGAAATGGTATGGACAGCCAATCAGCATCGTTTCGAAAATTTCATAGCTTTCCGTTCCGATTTCAAGCACCCTGGTTCATGTCCCATGGAGCATATTTTTCAAGAAACGCAATCCGTTCTAATCTTATTTTTTTTTTCAATTTGATTAATTTTTCGTAATCTTATTTAATTAATATATTAATTGAATTAAACGATGGAATTCCGGACAATTTTGACGTAGTACGAGAAAGAATCGGTCTCCCTTTTTTCTTTTTCCATTTCTCTTTCTCTCTTCCTTTCTCACTGTCTTTTTTTTTTTTTTTTTTTTTTTTTCTGTAGACAGATATCAGTGTACAACCGGCGCGTAAGCGTCTCCTTTACATGCGCGGTTTTTATGGCACCGCGCGCACACACGTTCACCACCCACGCCCACGGCGTTAAAGACGATGAGGCCGTTTCTCCTCCATCGCGGCCGCTATTGAATCGCTTGACCCACTTTGATAAACTCGCATCGGAATAACTCAATAGTACCGTGCCGTGAGCCGACAACAGTAATTATTATTCAACGTTCCCCGGGCCGCGTTTGTTCCGACCAGCGCGACCGAGACGCGCGCGTTACACACACACACACACACACACACACACACACACACAGACGCTATCGGTATACTCCAATTTATCTAAATAGATGCCCGCGTGTCCGGGGTGCATTTCACGTGGTTTTCGCTGGAAAATCTCGCGAAATTAAGCCGTCGCTGTCGTTGCATACATCGCAATTATTGTCTGCAGCGATAAAGCGCTCGCAATGCGTGCTGCGCATGCGACAGAATTTTCTGACAGGGGAAAGACTAGAGAGAATTGTCTCTTCAAAAACAAAAGCGTTTAAAATCGTTTTTTTTTCCGATTTCCCAATTCTCGTTACAAATTTTAGGAAGGAAGAATACCGATTTATGTTATCTTGAAATGCAACATCTTTCTGAATTGTTCTTCCTGATAATAAGTATATGTGAGACAATTGCATTTTTCAGACAATCATATTTTTAATATCATGCAAATTTGCAGCCACAGATAATTGTATCTTTCGAGGAAATATGATAGATAAATTAATTTGAAAAGTAGATTCTTCATTGGGCGATTACGATGTGTTTGTTGACTTGGCTAGAATAATTATAAAATATTTTTTAGAAGGTAGATTTGAATGTGCCCAAAGTCAATATCCTTTAAGTCCAAGTCAGATGTATTTTTTTGTTTTATTGTTACTTTGCTTCTGGCACTTTGCAAAATTTTTAATTCCACTCCTCTCGATTCATAGTAAAATTTACCGTCAGTTACGCGGACAAAATTTTATCTACCGTCGTGTGGCGCCCTCGCGTTGTTATCAATAACTAACATCTCGCTGATATATCTGATATGAAACTAATATTTACGCTAGCGCGTATACACATTTACGTATACGATGTCTTATTTGGTTAATTATGCAAAATTTATTTTATTTTAGGAAAAATTTATCAACCTTTGCTATATCGTATGTGGTTCTGAAATATTACGAACATTTTGTATTTTGGAGCCGAATTACACAAACGACAGACTGAAGGAGGAAACGTTAAGGAGCGGAAAGTGTTAAAAAGTTTAGCACAACGGAAATGTTCGATTTGCTCAGCCATGCGTATTTAAAATGTAGAACGATCAGTGGTAGAATAGAATGCAATGAGAATGCTATGATTGACTGCGATACAACAGACGTCCAATTTCCATACAACTATTCTAATTTTTGTTTCTCATTTTCATATACGTACGTACATATACATACATACATATATCTCGCATATAATCTTTGATTGATAAACAAAAAAAAAGCAAATATAAATATATATTTTTTTTTTATTGTCATTTGATATATTTCTTCATTATAAAATTATTTTTATATGGATAACATTCACATTTACATTTTTTTAGCTTATATAAAGTAATAATGTACTTTTGATACAATCACTGTACTAAAAGTTTTATGATTTGAAAAAGTTATTACAGACAGACAGACCGAGAGAGAGAGAGAGAGAGAGAGAGAGAGAGAGAGAGAGAGAGAAAGAGAGAGAATTCCACTTTTCTTCTTAAATATTAACAATATTTCAGAAAGAAATTTTATACTACAATAATTATAAAAAAAAACTAAAGAAAAAAAACTAAATTTTTTTCATAACTGTATACAAGATGTCGCAAAATTAATAAATCTCTCATAGATAGGTAGAGCAATGATGATAGTGATCATAGTGAATAGAAAAATCTTGTGCCAATTTTCCATAATAATTAATAAAATATTAATTTAAAGATCCGCGAATGAGCGTATATTTGCGTGAAGGGACCCAATACGCACATTCATGGGTGTTACGAGCATGGTAAGGTGTTTGGAGGCGTGATCTGCACAAATGATAGAGCATCCGCTTATACAATAATTGCTAGTACACACGTTCAAACATCTTATCGTGTTCCTAATAACCGTGAATGTTGAACCATGATTGTCTCTTTACACGGATAATATGCTTATTCCCGGATCTTTATAAATATCTCATCAGCTATTACGAAAATTACAGAATAATAGAAAACTTTTCTGTAACTTATTCTACTTGTACATCACAAATGACAGAATACTATATTTAATTTTTTAATATGTTTTAGTTTTTTAGAGTTATATAATATGTATTACAATATAAAATACATTAATCCTGTAACTAAATTAGAATTATAATTAGATTATTTTACATTACAAAATGTATTTCTTTTAAAATCTTTCAAATATTATTAGAGAAATTATGAATTAATTTACAAAATAAAATATAAAACCTCTACTGCTACTAAAAAAAACCCCGTTTATTGTTGTTAAACGTCAACATTCTAAATGCTACCGAAATCATAACTCAAATCATATATATCATATATTATCATAAAACGGCAAAGAAAACGGTTTTTCTAACAGATAAAATTGATAACCGTCTTTTTTACGCAATTATTCTGTTAAAATATAATTCTACGTTCGCAAACGATACGTCGCATTCGCAAACGTTTCTAAATACAACACTCGATCGGCCTTGCTGCACGAGGAGCCAAGGTTGCGTCCCAGATTTTCGCGAAAATTAATCACGGACTCCTGTCGGTGCTGCGGAGATTTTGAAAAACAAGCAAGCGCGCGATTGATTCACGCGCGCGCAGCTCTCGACGTTTTCCTTCGATTACCACCCAACGGTGCTGCTCGCCTTTGCGTCAATTAGGATCAAAATTATATAGGATACCAATAATAAGGTCAACCGTTACAATCGAAATGATGGGCTCATCGAAACCTATTCGAAATAGGGAGATCTTTTAACAAAGATATTATGTCTCTTGATAAATTTTTTATAACAGATCAAATAATTAAATCATTTCATTAAATCAAATTTATTTCATTTAATTTGACGTGTGGTATCTTCATAATTATCTATTTGAACAGCACAAAAATTTACGAAGACATAAGACGTTTAGATAACATTCACAATAAAATGTCTGTGGAAATTGAACGTTCGATTCTCTTGTTCGAGACAATGAAAATAAGCAAACAAAAATAACGTTGAGATATATAATGTCTGCATTATTTGTATAAGGCTTAGAGTAATATTGTTATGTATGATTGTACAATTTTTAAATGTGTTGATTACAAGATAAAGAAATTTTAAAAAGAACTCGAAGAACTATTGTATAGTTAATTAACACATTTAAAAAATTTATCATATGTCAAACTATCGTTGATCTTAATCTCCTTTTTTACAGATTGCGCATCATTTCGTGTGCACATCTAAGACTGATATTCATAATCTGTTCTTATTTTAAGATCATCTTAAGTATCTTAAGACGCTAATACGGCTTTGTGTGATTGGTTTGGTGACATCTTAAGATTGTATTTAAGTATTTGTCTTAAATATAAAAATATTTGTCTTAAATATAAAAATCGACTATGAATATATCAGTTTAAGGCTTAATATTTCATGTGTCGACAAATTTTTTACAAGCGTTGATTGGATACACGATAGAGAGTTTATGCAGATTCAAAATCTTCGCTGTCCTATAACCAATCTCAAAAAGTTTTGTCGTACGTGAAATATCAGCCTATTTTCATATTGCCTTTATGTTAGATTTTTTTAAGTTCATTTCGTTAAGCTCTGCGCCGAGGCGCTGATCGCAGTCTCGTCTCGTCTCGCCACATCAAATCCACCGCCCCATCTGTTCGATCCACGCCGATCCGCGCTCGTACGTACATTTCTCGTGCCAGTTATGATGAATTCGATTGGGTAATAGCCGCGCCGCGCCGAGGCACAAGAAGTGACGCCACGGGACACGGTTTGTGGTTTTTAATACGCGTCCTACTTTCCGCTATCTCTCCACGAGCTTGGTACAACGAGGACGCGGGCGGAGCGGGACAGGGCGAGACGGGACGGAACGGACGGATGGACGGATGGACGGACGGACGGACGGACGGACGGACGGCGGCCGGTCGGCCGAGCGAGCGAGCGAGCGAGCGAACGAACGAACGAACCAAGTATCGCCTTCTCTGCATCTCCTCCGCCCTTGCGTCGCTGCTCGTGGTTCTCTAGTTACGCTCGCGCGTGAAGAAGCGTGACGCGATTGGCGCGTGTCGGTAGCTCAGCCTCTATCCCTCTACCATTCCGGTAAGACCGCGTACTATCTCTTTCTCTTTGCTACTTCCCTCTCTTTGTCGTAGGCACGTCATCGTGCCTTCGCCAGTAGCGATTGAGATAGACCGATGAAGAAAGAGAGAGAGAGAGAGAGAGAGAAAGAGAGAGAGATTCGCGCCAGGTAGACTGCGAGAAAGAGAGGACGCGAGAAATTTGCAGGGGGTAGGGGGATGGAGGGCGAACGTAGAGGAGATAGATAGGAGGAAAAGATGTGAGGAGGGCGAGAGCGCGCGAGATAACGACGCGCGCGCGGCGTGTGTTATATGCGGCTAGAAGGACTGAAACTGAAAGTGGTCGTTCCACTGGCCCACTGACCTGATTACCCACTGACAATGACACGAATCCTTGCCTCCCACTGTACTCTCCTGTTTCCTCCCCTCCGCACCGATCTCTCCTCTCTCCCTCCGTTCTTTCTCAGCCACGTATGTGGACGCGCGGGCGCCTTCTCGCATCTATCTTGCCCCGGCGGTGGTGGCGGCGGCGGCGACGACGGTGGCGCAGGCGTCATCGACGTCTGCCACGAGGACGTCTGCGTACACAGGTAACTTTTTTATCACGGTATCCGTAAATTGCCGTGCCGCGCCACGCCGCACCGCGGCCGTACCGCGCCGCATAAATGGAGGTCGCGATACGCGAAGGCCGGTAGGGCTGCAACAAGTGCATTTCCGAAATGATGTGGGTCGCCTAAAAAGGGAGCAACCCTGGTTTGATTCCCAGGGACGAGGCCGAGTGCGGTCCAGAACGATCGAGGCTTGCGATCAAGGCATGAAAAAATTCAGGGTCGCGAGATGACGTACCGATCTGATGATTTATATATATAAAAAAAAAAAATTAAATTTTTTTCATCAGATTTATGAATTTACAAACGGCAGGACTTTGAATATTGAAAATTGGAATGGGGAACGTGTCCCAGTTTCGATAGGACGGTTCCATCTCGCATGTATCTGTCTTACGAACTGTATTCATATTTAAACGACCCACTTTGCGAATTAGAGGTCCGTTCATGTATTGTTAAACCACGTAGAAAGTGAATTTTGATAAAGAAACAGAGCGAATAAAACTTTGCTCTGACATTATACCAAAAGAGTAATTGCTAAATTGCAATTGACCTTAAAATGCATATGTCATCTTTCGGATACCTTACACAGCCAAAACTGTCAAAAATTCAGCAACGTAATTGCGGGGGATTAATGAGAGATCGATTTGACAATTCATCCATGTTAATGTTAACGGACCAACTCTGTAGGTCCGAATATGCATTAAACATCGGAATTCCCGATAGTCGACTTTGTTCTGGCAGGGCGTGTCAGATCGAGCGTGTCGCCTCTTACTGGAACGAAACGCTTTGGAAATGCTCGCACTCGTGAGAAGCGTGCCGGCGATAAATCCTGACGGATGGCACTTTCTCGGGAGGATCGGGAACAAATCGAATTACATAAACGTTTCAAGAGCGGTCGACCGTTTTCATAATACATATCGGCTTTACTCATGCGTAGAAATGGCGGCCTCCTTTTGTCGTACGCCGGCTTCTCCCGTCTCGCTCGTTGGCCATTAAATGCAGCTTATTGAAATACTGTCAGGAGGCGTTTTTACTGTACTCACCAACGAAATCGTGTCTCACATTTTAATTAGCTTGCAACGTGAGGTAATCACTACGGCAGCACTTTTTTTTTTTTTTTTTTTTTTAAGTAAGGGCTCTCAGAAGTGTCGTAAACGCCCATGTAGGTAACAGGAAAGTTAGAAAAGGCTCTGGTCCCAAAGTGTCGTAAACGTGTGTAGGAAATAGGACAGATTGAAATTGTTAATTTCAATGAAAGTCAAGAAGCGAAATCAAATTTCGAATAACTAATCTTGGAACATGCCCTTTCTGTTTAAAAAGAAAAAAAAAAGAGATTTTTTTTTGTAATCTCTTAACATATATAATATTTATGATATTTTAATATATTTATTCAATTCGTAAAAATGTTTGTACATATGAGGATAGAGGAAAGGGGAAAAACGCCATAGAAAAATCGCCTAAGAAATAGCTTAGAGAAAAGATCCTATTTTTCAAATAAAATAGAAAGAACGTGTTTGATTGTGAAGATTTAAGCGCTTGCTTGACGCGTGTTTTAAGTAATATTGACAAGCGACTTTTCGGCCCTTTTTTTCTCAAGCGGGCTAGTGTATATTAATACATACTTCATTTGGACATCCGCAAAAAAAAAAAAAAACAGGATGCGGGCACTTCTTATTTGTTCAATAATACTCTATTATGATTCTTGGGGTAATGAAACGCGGCGCTCACGCAAAAGCATTTCTTCGAGACCCTTCCATGATAATTTCCGTGTATTTGCGAAATGATGCACTTAAAATATTATATTATTATTTTTATTATAATTATATTATTGGTTTGCGCGCCAGTTGAATATCGAAGTCATTATCACTTGGTCTGGCACTAACATGATCCGCAAACCACAATTTTCCGGTAATAATTTCCAGCATCTATAAATACGTTATAGAATATTCACAAATGCAGCATTATCAATCTTGACACAATTGCAACTATGTTTATTTCTTGATAATTGCACATTACTATTATAAGTAACGCTCCATCTGCGTTTATGCTTTGCGATCCTGTATATTCTCAAAGCAATTACAATCGATAATTAGATGAGGAAATTAAAGAAGTTACGGAACATTAAAGAAGTTATTCTTTGAAAAAGGAACCTAGTTATAGTTCATGTTTTATGTATTTTATTGCTACGATCTATATAAAAATTAAAAAAAAAAAAAAGATTCTCATAAGAATAACATGTAGTCTTACAAAAATAAAATAGAATTGTGTTAATATTTACTGAATGAGTTAATCCTCAACTAAATATTAAAAGAAGAAATGAAAAAAATTGATTCTCAAGTTTTTGGCCAAGATTTATAAGACAAGTTTTATTAAAAGTTGGAATATCACAAAAAAGAAGTCAACAAATCGCCAAGTTTTTTTACTTGAAATTTGGTGCGTCGACCGAAGTAGTGTGCCAGATTCGATACGTGTCGATGATGATTCGCAGTTCTCCGAAGTCTCTCCACTCTCGCTTTCGGAGCGAAGGAGGCGCTCTCTCTCTCTCTCTCTCTCTCTCTCTCTCTCTCTCTCTCTCTCCTCTTTCTCTCTTTCACTCACTCACTCTCACTTAACGAAATTTCATAATCCTTTTCTCCCTGGTGAGCCGCGATCGGCTCGCGAAGCGCACACATGTGCGCGTTCCCACGTGCTTTCGCTCTGCTCAGAACTAAGAGTCGTAAGAACTATTTGTACGCGTTTGTATATGCATGTGCGTGCGTGTGTGTGTGTGTGTGTGTGTGTGTGTGTGTGTGTGTGTGTGTGCGCGCGCGTGCGTGCGTGTGCGTGCGTGCGTGCGTGCGTGCGTGCGTGCGTGCGTGTGTGCGTGTGTGTCTCTCTCTCTCTCTCTCTCTCTCTCTCTCTCTCTCTCTCTCTGTGTGTGTGTGTGTGTGTGTGTGTGTGTGTGTGTGTGTGTGTGTGTGTGTGTGTGTGTGTGTGTGTGTGTGTGTGTGTGTGTGTGTGCTACGTGGCCAAACGCGGTTCTCGCGCGTCCGCCTACTTTCGCTAGTTTGCGTAAGAAACGTATGTTGAAAAAAATGTACGCGTATTCGGTTAGCGTATTCGATAATACATCCGGTGATGCGGTCTCTAACCGAAAATATAAGAATGATTTTTTTTTTCTATTGCTTCAAAAAAGTATCTTTCATAGTGAAAAATTAGATTTATAAAATCAGATTGATTTAGGTAATGATAAATGTCAATCTTTGCATTTTGGATGCAACTTCACGTAGTTTTTATACAAATTTTGCGATTCGCGAAAAAAAATTACGTCAGAATTTGAAGAAAGTAATATCATATTGATCATTGTGTAAATTAATTTAACCCGAATTTTACTTAGAATTGTTTCGAATTCTTTTACTGCATTTTGAGTTACACATCTCGAGTTTCGAAATGGTGAAATTACAGAACTCTTCCAAACTTTCTCGTCCTAAGTTTTTATCGAGACCAACACTAGTTGCTTCTTCGACACATTTTATGAACGAAAATGTAAAATTGTACACACTTTCCCTTTGTATTGCAACCAATTTTTGATTGATTTGGTGGTTTTTTTGCCCAATGTATATCTCTTTCTTGAACATATCTGCACTTTTTTTTAATTGATATTGCAATAAGTATTATGCAAAAAGAAAATGCCTTCGTCAGTAAATTATAAAATTAAAAATATAAATAGAAATATTATTTTATATATATTATTTTTTGTTTTATATATTCTATTTTCTGTAATTATATTTGCAATATATATTTATATATAAGAGAGGTTGAAAATTAATGATATAAGTTTTCCTTCTTTTCTAAGTATTCTTTAATTGCACAGAGGAAAATAAATGTTGATTGCATAAAAATTTTATGCAATATAAAATATTTAATTTTTAGTTTCTTTCAAATTTTTGAAATTTGATTATTCAAACTCAAGTGATTCTAAATTTTATTTAATGACTTTAACGATTTAAATTTAATGATTTAAATTTTTATGAATATAAAACATTAAGACCTTTGCACAATTAATAAATATATATTTATTAAATACGTTTAAAAATACTTTTATTTTGAAATTTTTAACAAATTTATTTTGAGATTTAGCTTAAAGAATTTTTTTTTTTTTTCGGAAAAAGACACCCTGTGAAACGAACCCTCTTCGCGAAACTTTTCGTTAATATTTTAAAGAATAAATTAAATTTCGGAAATCGATCATAGTTTCATGTACACAGTTTTCAATCTGCCATCTTAAAGAAAAGTCACATGATAAAGTTCGCAAAGTTGTCCTTTTCAATTTCTGAGATGTCAGAGCATTTTTATTCGCTGGATGCACATTGCATCGCGAGACCTTGCATAAATCCGAGCACACGTCTGACTCGACCGTGCAAAGGTCTTCCCGTATGAAAATTGAAGGACGTACGGCGTTTGGCCTTGCGCTTTTCGCACGGCGGCGCTCGAAATACATGAAAAAAAAATGAAGAACGCACGCCACGCACTATCACCCCATCCATGCCATTTCGATGGAGGTCACCCGGTGAGCAAAGTGGGTCTCGACCACTTGGTTAGTGTGTCATGGCGTACTCGTTGCTGAATAAACTTAATTTCAATAACGCCGTTAATAAGCCAGTCGCGACAGGCACACGCGATCCTCCTCTCTTTCCTTTTCTTTCTCTCATTTCTTTCCTCTTTTTTCTTATTTCTTTTTCTTCATTTTTTTTATCTATCCACTATCTACGTGATTTTTCGCAAATATTTTTCTCGGGGGTGTTGGACTGTCGCATTATTTTAAACCTCTTCTGTCGAGGATTTCTAGCGAAAATAATTTTGCAATGATCCATTTGCTTAAAATCAAATAGCGTTACTTATAATTAACTTATTTTATTCAAGTTTTGATTTCGTCATTAATACACTTCAAATATTAGAATAATGATTTTGTGTTGAAATTAATCTGAATAATGTTGTAAAACTTTTATCTTTTATATATACATATATTTTATTTTCTATCAACTGAGAAATTTAAAAGATTAAAATATAATATTTACGTAGTATCAAATTTAATATCCTGGATTCTATAATGTTGAGAGATATCTTACAAAGTATATACGAAGATATTAATTGAATTTGTTGCGAACAACGCTTCGGGAATGTAAAGTTTAAATGTAGATAAAACCTTGTTCCTCGATTAAATTTAAGTAGAATTTGTTTTATAAAATATACGATGTCAAAAATGAAAAAGCTATAAAAAATTCATCAAACTTTTATTTAAAAAGGTTAATTGCAAATTTACCAAAGCACTATTACTGAGCCCTATATATCGAATCATACATTTATTCAAGACTAATTCAAAATTCAAATGAGAGAGAGAGAGAGAGAGAGAGAGAGAAAATATTATTGCTATAAAGTTACGTATCGCTGAAGAAAAACATAAAATTGACTGCGCCCTTTTTGTTTCACTCTTCCACTCTTTACTTTTCTTTTACTTCTTTAGTCATGTTTGTATCGCTTTTTACATCAATAAAAGGTATGCAATAAGTTCTGCATAATTTTAAAAACAATCTTCCGACGATATTGAAGCGAAGTCTTTAGTCTTCTGTTCCATAACACGCAAGGCTCCTTAGTATCCGTACACCTGAGCTCTTAGTCAGGAATTAAACTCCTCGACGTTCCTGTAATAATGCGATCTAGACACGCGATGGGCGATGGATCTTATGTCTTTTTCCAGAAGCGTAATCGTGTCGCGATCGGGGTATTTACCGAATGCATCTATTATACATGGTGTACAAATTTAGCTGATCATTAGTGAAATCAAACTTCTAAAATAGTTTCAGCATATTGTTTTTTACATTCATGACGCAAAAGAAAAAAAAAACATAATAGCACCGTGCGTTAATTACATTATACGAATCGAATTAATCGACTAGGGAATATCAATAATGTATCTATAAAGTATTTAAGACAAGTACTTTGCACCACCGATTGCGTCACAGTAATACGATTAGTATTATTAACCGTTCAGCGATCTCGCAAATGTTTCGCAAAATCTATTTATTTTGAGTTTCATGAAATTCAGACATCCTGTCGCTCTTATCGTCCTATCCCCCCATCCATTTGAATCGCTCGTCCACCCCAATGACCCAATTTTGCCCACCGGCAGTCGATTTCGTGAGCTCGCAATTTCTGTAACTCGCGCGCACAATCTATCGATTAAGAAGCATAAAGCTGATTGTTCGCAAAAGACGCATATAAATAGACTTGTAACTGGTAATTTGAGAGCGCGAATGGAATTGCAGCATTTTTTTTTTATTATTATACTTGATCTGTGATGACATGGCAATGCTTGATTCTGACGGCGAGTAAAATATGTTGTACTACCTTGGATATATTTAGTGCGAATTTATGTCTCCTTGGGATTGATTTTGTTTCTGGCATAAGATTTGTGAAACTAAATATCTGCCTTGTCAAATTAAAATATGAAGATTCATTGCTAAATGATAGAACAAATTAAGGTCGACAGCGAAAATATAATTTATAAAGAATATTCAACGATTATGAAATAATTATTCTCTCTGAATTATATACATGACATTGTACATATTATGCCATTTAAAATAATATACAATGCGTGGCGAGTATATCACAATAAATTTTTATTCATTTGGAAGTTAATATTTTTTAATAATTAAATTAGTGTATTACTCGTTAAATTAAAATAATTCACAAATTACATTCAATAAATTACAAGTTTCTTTTCATGGTATCCTTATGGGGAGAGAAAGAGAAATTTCACAGTAATCATTCACAGCATGTAAAGAATTAATAATAGACGTGACGTTCGCGCCGTGGCGCGTTAATGATCATAATCGCCGGTTTCGTTCGGGAACGAACCACGACCCAGGACAAGAAAGAAGAATTATCCATATCTACGTGCGTGGTGGCATGTCGGTTTGCAGCAGGTCGCTTCAGTTTCACGTCGCTCGTGATCCGAGACCCTGAAAAGCGGAGAGATCGGGAGGAAGGGGGGAGGGGGAGGGGCAGAGGCAGGGGCAGGTACAGAGTCTGGTACATTCAGTACATCACGATGATTTCGTGACAGCCCTAAATCTACCATGGCGTTTCCAAGGCAGGCCGAGGGCGACCTTGGGCCTGATTTTGCTTCGATTCGTTTTGGCGATATTACGGTGCTCTCCGTCGCAAAAAGCCGCAAGTCGACGTAATCGCTAACGTGCGGCCGCGCAAAGCGAAACTGCGGCGACTCGAAAATCGCTGGTTGAATTATTATTATAGGCGCGAGAAGAGACCGTCATTGACCGGAACACATGATGCTTTGGGCTACCAGACAAAAACAAGATAACATCAAACTCATCGCGAATGACTCTCAGAACATCAATTTGTACGATTATAAATATTTTTATGTAAAAATACAATAATATATGCAAACGTGAAAAAAAAGATTAACTTGACAAGCTACAACGAACAATTATTTCTCTCTCCCGGTATTCTTAATAAAAAAAGAAAAAAAAACAGATTCTGAATATCAAATTATTTACTACCAAGTAAAAAATAATGAAGAATGGAGATTGTCTGTGAAGCAATAAACAAATTTATTTCTCGAATATTTATACATTTACGTCGCACTCAAAGAGTTTCCAGAGGCAAAATGTACGTTTGAATAATTTGAAGTTTCGGCGATTGCGTTCCTTCATGCTGCATTAACTTCACGAGAATTTTATGATCCGAGGATCGCGTATCTGGTACATGACCGTATTATCCTTTATTGAATTGTTGTGGCCGAAAGTAGGACGTCGCCAGGAAACTCCGTATTCAGTCTGTCTGATAATGAAATATTCACCAGGATTTTTCTTGCTGCCGTTTTGTAGGGAAACGTTGTAATTGATCGACGTCTATTCCAGACGTAACTTTAGTTCTACCGCACAGAAATATAGAACCGCGGAAGAACCGCGTACTTTGATATTCAATAAAATGCGAACGCTGACGTAGGAACATTAGACACTTTACCTCGTAAAATGTTATTTGACTTTTTAAGACTTCACAGAAACCAACTGTAAATAATGCTTCCCTCCAAGGCACGGCTCAACGATTCGTATCATCGCGAAATTCTCATCCATATGTTTTATCCGAAGAATATTTCTGAACATTCCGTTTGAGCACGAGCACTTTTCGAGAGCGCATCATCTTTTTTAATCTTTCGCTCCAAGATATTTCCACTTATTTCGAAATCATAATAGTACAACTTTAGATTTCATATCTTTTCGAAAGAAATCTCTGATGTTCACAAGAGATTTTACATTGACCAAGTTCTCACAAAAATTCTGATTAGCTAGGTGACACACTAGATTAGGGAAGTTCTTACGATCGAACGAAATACGAGAGAGAGAGAGAGAAAGAGAGAGAGAGAGGGAGAGGGAGAGGGAGAGGGAGAGGGAGGGAGAGCGGATCAACGCTGGATAAGAATGTGTGTCTAGTTTAGTGGGCAAGTAGGTCGCGAGGGAAACCAACGGCGACGTGGATTACGCAACGTAGTTCCAGTGTTATACAACTATTGACTCACCGGATTAACAAGCAGGCTGGGTGAAAACGAAAGCTGAGTGCCCGCCAGGCCGCTCTCCTCGCCTCGCCTCGCCTCGCCTGGCCTCTCCTCGCCTCTCCTCGCCTCTCCTCGCCTCTCCTCGCCTCTCCTCGCCTCTCCTCGCCTTGCCTTGTCTGGCCATGCCTTGTCGCGCCGCGCCGCGCCGCGTCGCGCCACGCCGCGCCACGCCGCGCCGCGTCTCACCTTGTTTCGCCTCGCTCTTGCCCGCGAGAAGCGTCGACATAGGCACGCGCGGCGTTATGTACGTTTGCTTTTGTACGTGAGAAAGATTACGAGCGATTCAATATTCGTATAAGTGGCAAGGATAATTAGACACGACGTTTGGCAATCGACTCGCTCGCCGGGAACTTGCTTAGAGAAATTTATTTTACGCGTCACATTTTTTTTTACCGAAAAGATGAGACGAGTCGCGCAAGAATAAATGCTACGTTACGTACATCGTTACGTACATCGTGAATTTTGCCAGCCAGTTTCGTTTCTTTGAAAGTAGTTTTATTTTTAAATATTTTTATAATTTTTCAAATAAGTTAGTTGAGCAAGGTTTCAATTGTATATCGCAAACAAATAAAATTTCCTTTAATTTATGTGATGAAATATCAGGAATATAGGAATATTTTATATGTTTGTAATATTAAAAGATAAGAACGATCAAGAAAATAGAATATTTGTAAACTATTTTGTTGATATAAAAAAATTTGAGTGATTTGAACGAATGATTAAGCGATTAAAAGTCGGGTGCGGCCCGCACACTTAGTGATTAAGAGTTAATTGAAAATATTGCCGCTCATTCCGTATTAATTAAAGATATACGAATGTTCAAATATTATGGCATGAAACTCTATATAAAAACCATAATGATGAGAAGCACATATACTAAATATATATATACAATTATACATATAATTATGAATTGGAATTGATATTAAAACAGACTTAAATTGAGAATTTTTATTCTAGAACAAACGTTATAATGGAATTAAAATGCAATTTTAAGCTACAATTTAAACAACAAATTTGTGAATCAAATTTTAGTTAGGTTCCTTTATTTCGCACCGCCGCTTTTCTCAATAGGTAACGACCCCGATTTTAGTGCTTTTAAGCGGGCCGGCCTTTAGATTCTCGGTTATCTCAATGCCTCGAGAAAATAGCTTGGTAGAATGGTAAACGCAAATCGATCCGCATATTTTTTGAGCACGCTGTAAAAAGGAATCAGGCCACTCGCGGCGCGGCGCGGACTTCTTTCGCGCGAGACACGCGAATGAGGCAAACTATGCAAATTGCAGCACAGAAATCGCCAGTGGCAATTTGATCCCAATGTCCCGGTCATCCATTTTTTCTGAAAGTATTACTTTGTAATACCGAGCAATACATCATCTTTTTTCTTTGTATCCTGTTGCTCGTTACGGCTTGTTTCGCGGTAACACGAAACGTCCCGCGCAAATCAGCTCGAATGCTTTCTCGTATTTATGGCTCTCGTGTGACAAGCGAGTCGATTTTTACCTCGATTCTTACCTCGATCGAGGGTGAAGTGGCCAAGGCGGCATTGCGTAAGCCAGTCGACTTTTGCTTAACCGATTTCAATTTCTCGAGATCGTCGAGAACAACCGCGGCTAAGTGCTCGATAAGCCTGAGAGATCTGATCGATTCTTTTTCGTTTTCTCAAATTCTCAAATCGCTCTCTCCATGTAATTTGAGACTACGAGATTCGAGTCTGCTCGAGAAGATTGTCGTTCATTTCGCAACGCGAATTTACAAAATGACCAAGCACGGAAAGGATTGTATAGTTACCTAGCTATTTTAACGTATTTACTCGTCGTGATAGCATGTAAACTTGGACTGTTTCTACTTGAGATCGTGAACGCGTGTTTTGAAGTGAGATATAGCCGTTTGCCTTGAAGCCCTTGATTACACTGATTGTACGTAATGTGAGTTATGTCAATGTAATGTAAGAACTGAAAAGAAAAATTTGGCTCTGAACGCACGAATAAACGTGCTGGTTTAGACAAAGCGTCCGTAAAAAGATAATATTTTCTTTAATTCGAAAGGGAGAATGTATAAAAATATTAAAATGCAATTTCTCTCTCTCTCTCTCTCTCTCTCTCTCTCTCTAAAATGTTATTAATGTTAAAACAAATCTTTCTGAATTATTTTCGATGTGACTTATATTTTTGCTATTACATTTTATTGTGAAAAATTAAATTATTTCTAACATTAAACATTACAGCATATGATTATAATGATTGATTTCGGACGAGATTTCTTTTCCTGACCTACATATTTGGTAGAACAGATAAGACCCCTCATAACGTTTCAAGGATATATAATTTGCAATTAGCGGCATCGAATAATTTTATATTAAATGCCTTATTTCTCGAGCCTTATGTCGTCATACGGATAACGTGCAGATCGATAAAGTCTAATACGCCGATGAATTCAGTAATTATCTTATCCCATTAACGGCGCAAATGTGAAACCGAGATAGTCGTAATAGTCATAATAGTCTCGCGCCGATGATCACATTCTGACACGCTTTTGAAATTAATGTATCGATTATTAATTTATCCATTTAATTAAAAGTCAATTAAATATTATTCGGGACATGAAAAAACGGATGCGAAATAATTCTTTCGTCATATAATATATGGAGTCCCTTCATTTTTAACTCGTTGCGTTTATCAAAAGTACTTCTTAAATTCTCTCCTTTTTCTTCTTCGGCCAATGGATTTTCGATCGTCAAACATGATATCCCAGTTATTAAACGTCAAAGGACTGTGTTTCAAAGGGTCAAAGGTCCAATCGTATCAGCAACATTTTTCCCAAAAGTCAACTCTCGCGACACGCCGCATAAAGTCAAGCCCAGGCTGAACGAGCGCGAACGAACACGAACACGGCGGCTCGCTTCAGCAGCACTCGACGGCACTCATTGAAACGAGTCCGTTAATTCCAATTCTGTTCGTTCGCGTTCGTTCGTTCGTTCGGTCGGGATCCGGCTCGAGCTGACGGATGCGCGTTGCGCTATTTCTGGCTTCGCGCGGATGGAAGTCACTTTCGATTCTTTCGCCGTCTGGCCGCTCATCCAAACCAGTTTTGCTGTCTTTCCTCATTCGAATTAGCGGCGGCGATTGTCGTATGCATGAGAGGAACCGCCTCTGTCGCAGGGTCGTTCGCTGTCTTATCGAGCAGCCGGATCGACGAAGGTAATGCAGATCGCGCCTCGTAATCTCGCTGACATTACCGACCTGCCTTAAGTCACGCGCGCGAGGCGCGAAAAAGAACGATTCGAGACAGATTCCGCAAGATTTTGATTATTAACTCGAAGGGAGAAAGTGAACGCGCAGGAACAATTTGGAGTAAGCAGAGCTTGTTTACGCGACATTTTTTACGAAAAATGAAAAGAGAAAACAAAGATTTTTCGATTATTAACCTGAAGGGGAAAAGTGACGCGCTAAGAGGACGAGTTGGCGTAAACGCACGAGGAATTCGCACGAAGCACATCTAGACCTTATTTATATAATACTTTTAACAAAATGAGAAAAAGAAGGAGAAGGGACAAAAAACCATCACGGTTTGCTCTCGATGTTTCTTTCGGCTTTTCATCTGTAATGGTTTCGATCTCTTTCGTAACGTCTCGACTTCGATTTCTGTGGCTTCTTTAACACAACTTCTTTCGAAAAATAAAATGTTAATCGCGCGAGCTATTTTACATCACGGTTTTGCAATAGCTCTCTGATTGAGTATGGAAATGTATTTGACACCGAAAAGAACCGGTTTGCGCACTCGATCGCACGCTCCAGCTAATCTCATATACGCGATGCCACATGCTTACGCGCGTACGGCGCGTAATAGAAATTGACACTACGTCGGGCTGTTAACGTTGTAGATCACATTGACGAAACGATTTAGTAATCACGAGATGCCGTGTACCTTTGGCTCGTGCAACGAAAGCCAACAAGTCGAGAAAGGCGGCACTCTGTTATCTTTTACCGTGTGGCGTAAGGCGGGAGGATGGATGTGTATACAATACATTATCGCCGCGGCGTTTCTCAATTTTCTCGAGTTTTCGAATCTGACAGCCCTTAATTACACGTGTCCGAGAAACGCGTTGCGTTTCAAAAGAGCTCGACGAATTTATTCGTCTACGATAATTCTCGGAAACGGCGAGTTACCAAAGACGCGATCCCCGTTTCCTATTCCGAATCGAAGTAGTGAAATCGGCCCTGAGACCCGTTGCGCAATGAGGAAACATCGGAGGGCCCGAGGAGGGCCCGAGGAGGGCCCGTTTGACCAATTGGAGCCATTATGCATACATTATATCTTTTCAAGTGTTATCCACGTTGTGGTGGCAAAGGTTGGAAACAAAAGCGGCTATCTGAAAAAAATTTCCTACTTTGAATTAATTCGCAAAAACGCTCTAACGAGCAACAAGTGAGTTAATTTCCGAGTTCAAATACTCTCTATTGACAGAATCATTTTAAAAGTCTGAGAACAATGATGCAAGATGAAAAGGAAAAATAAGACGATAATTACGAAACAAAGCAGCTTAATAGTAATTGAAATATAGTAGTTCGAAATTTCTTGCGTACATTTCTTGGCGGATTAGAAAGTAAAGTTGTATACTTGAAAGATAAACACACTCGAAAAAGATGAATACCGTCTCAAATGAAGAGAAAAAGATCAACCGAAAAATGTATCGCGTTTGCCCTTCTTTTTCTTTCGCTCTCTTTTCCTCTCTCTCTCTCTCCCCTCCTCCTTTTATATGCGCGGTAGTTGCAGATGATTGTCGGGAGAATACACGCAATTTCGTGGCCTAATAGAGAGAGAGAGAGAGAGAGAGAGAGAGAGAGATTTGTTTTATACGCGAACAATCTCTTGTATTACGAGCGAAAAAGAGCGATAGGAGCAGAGAGGAGACAGTAAATGAAAATAAACTGTTGCAACAGTTTGTCCGCCCTTCTCCTCCCCTCTCCCCCATCTCCTCTCTCGCTCTCTCCCTCTCCCCTTGCGCAAGCCACCTTCGCCCCACGAGCGGCGATAAGTGCTGCCGCAAGGGGTTGTGGGTGGATGGCGATGATCAATAAACGGTGACATACTTACCGAGTAAACCTGGCCCAGTTTCAGCGTGACCTCATTCCACCGTTCCTCCCTTCCCCTCTTCTCCGCCGCTTATCCCCCATCCATTTCTGCTTCGACCCCCGTCGCGCGCTTCTTCCTCGCCCGTTCGCACGCTTCCTTTCCACCCTCCTCTCTCGCTCTCGGTTTTTTTTCTATACCCGCTGCCTCTAAACCCTTTGACGCACGATGCATTTCTCACCTTGGTAAAGTAACGTTATAAACTATACGTTAGGTCATAGATTTTATTTTCAGTCCACTCCAGGGCGCGGGTGCGGCCGCGAAAATTTTTGTATTATTATTATTATTATTACATTGTTATGCAACATCTGGATTGTTGTATATTGTTCACCCGCGACTCACTGTCACTTGAAAGGAAGATAAAATAAGATTCTCAGTAAAGTAAACGTAAAATTCCATTAATTAAAATCATATTACGTTAATGGGCATCTCATGCGTCTTAAACTTAGGTTCTCGATAAATCAGCATGGAAAAATGTACTGGTAATTGAAAGTGTATTGTAGGATTGACTCGCAAGATCGATTAGATCGCGGGCGTTTTGACTTGATGAACGAAGAATCGATTCGTCACATAGCTATTGCCGACATATTTCATCAGAGAGAATGTTGCTTAAATTATATGATTCGATCCTGTATGGCGAATACAATCAGGTTGACGTTCACGTAAACACAATTACATAAGATTTACTTCATAAATTAGATCGGGATCTGAAGTCTCGGCGTTAGCGAAGTTTCAGTTGCGCAATTTGACCCAATTACCATTCGTATCACATTCAGAAGCATCCATTTGCATGACATATAAGTGAGTGCGCGCTTTATCAATATGTATTTTTTTTTTTTTTTTTTCATTCTTTTGGTCCGATAATAAGTTTCGCGCTATTTATACGCCAAAAAGATATGTGGAAGGAGAGAAGTAAAATATGCGATGACCTAAAAACATCATTCTAACGCTATAATTACAAAAGCTTGATTTTACAATCTGCCGGGATTTATTCCAACTGCAAGTTTTTGCAGGAAAAAAAATGTCATTAACGCAAATCGCTCAAAGAGACTCTGTTATTAGTGTTGGATACCGCGCAGGATCTTCGATCGTACGCTACGTGGAAAGAGTCTGACCTTTAAATCCGTGACACGGTTAAACCTTCCATTGCAATAAGTGAGTGCGCGCTTTTGATTCTGAGAAAAATGTTAATTTATTTATATTGTCATCGCGGAATATGTTATGTTATAACGTGAGAAATTTGTTTGTATATACCATTGTATTGAATTACCGGCGCGATTGTCGAGTACACATATTGTAAATATCTTTGATATAATTCGCTACTTACTCTTGCCGAAATGTCACTGCTGAATAATAGAAACGTTCTACGGTTCGTGCCTTTATGGTTGTAGTAGTTAGTGTTAGCATTGACTGAAAGATTGTTGTGTATTACGAGTAAATAAGTATGGAAAAGGATAGTTAAAAGGAAAATTCCTTTCCTTAAAATATATGCTATTCAATTTTCTACATAGTATACGAATTAAGTTGAAGATAACTCTTATTTAACTTACTCAAACAAAATTTTTTGAAATGTAGCGTTACGAGCACATGTAACGATTATTTCTTTTTTATTTTTTTATCGCGTGTTGGCATCAAGTACAATCTTAATTTTCGGCTTTATTCGACACAACAGAGACAATTGGGAGGAAGAAAGGAAGGATGGTGAGAATGATGCAGACGCGAGATGAGAATCGGGTTATCGAAACGCCGAACGTTGCGGTCCTCGACTTTCAGGACTAAGGGTATAATGACGCTCGTCCTTCCGATCTTGTTCATCTTGAGATGGTGTTTTCGGTAATGGAGATAAGTCAGATCGTAATTACGCCGATCATTAAGCAAGTCGGACGAGCCGTCGTTACTCGGAATAATTATGCATTCATTAACTGCCGGCCGGCCCGCACCCTCCTCTCCGGCATCTCCGCCGGCTGTTTATCAGATATTGCGAAATACACAGCGAGGCTCGATCGTCCCGACGTAGGAAATGACGTAGGGTGAAAATAATCGTAATTGGCGACATTACCCGCGTTAAGTCGACGATACAGTCACCCGCCACACCGTTGGACCGCGAGTCGTCTCAAAATATGTCAAATTTCGATCGCGAGGCAGCGGCGGCGGCGGCGGCGTCGTCGTCCGCAAATGCAACGGCGCCGATTTCACGTGAACGCGAATAATGCATTAAACGCGATCGATCTTCATCCATGGGCCCAGGACGAATCGATGGATAAATGACGAGTCACCAGCGGGACGAAAGCGGTTGCGGAAAGACGCATCGTTCGTTCGCCCCGTGACGAAACGCTCGGCTGCGCTAAAGACCGACCTTGAATATACTTATCTATGGATGGGAAAGACCGCTCGTGAGTGGTTGCTACGCGTGTTACTCGGCTTGTTCTGAATAATTTCACGGCTTGTGTGTACCGCACACGGGTGCTGTAATGCGTGAGAGTCGTGTAAGCGAGACGAAACGATCGCCGATATTTCAGGCTTTCGGAACTTTTAGCTTTCGGATATCGGCCTAAAAATAACAGTCCTAAAATTTTCCATCTAATTCCATTTTTATTATAAATAAATTTAAATATTGATGTATCAAAGTTTTCAAGCTACATATGATTACAAAGAGAAAAGTTTATCACGATTTAAAAATTATTTTTACAAACATTTTACAAACAGAGTTAAAATTAATTTTATTGTTTAATTAAAATGAGTTAAATTTAATGGCTTAAAAATGAATTTAATTAAATTTAGCTACATTAAAAATTAACTATGTGGACAAATGCTAATTCAGTTAGAGTTAAGTTAAATTAACTTAAATTATCGTCATTTAATTTTTGTAAATATTATTTATATTAAATTAAAATAGACTAAATGGCTAATGTTTAAGATTTTATAAGGAAAAAAATATTTTACGTTTAGAGAGATAAAATTTAAAGTTAATGTAATAAAATTAATGTGTCTTACATATAACTAATTGAAATTAAAACTTATCATTTCCTCTGAGTTCACACGGACTTTTTCATAGGAGTGTCATCAGCCCCTAATAAGTTGGATTATTAATTCGTTCGTATGATTGCCTATTCATAGGATTTGGTCGTGAGATTGTGATCACTGAAGATAACAGACTAATAAGATCAAAATGTATTCGTCCTTTGTAGAATTATGTATAATATTTTTGTAAATTTAAACAATAATAAGCACATCAATTTTGCTCAATAATCCTATATTTTACCGATATTTTGATTTTATATCTCTGAGTCTATCTTTACTTTTATTTTTAACATAATTGAGTCTGTTTATCAAGACTGAAGGTTCAACACTGAAGCAATGAACAGCAGTAAACTTTTTATGATATTGGTCTGGATTGGATGGTCCTGCGGAAATGCGATCGTTCCGCAATTTATTCTTATGTTTTCATCATCGTCGATCGTCGATCAAAAATCCGTTGCGCGAGTGAGGTGTCGCGAATGATGCATGACTCGCGGCACATACGCACGCACGCACGTACGCACGTATGTATGTATGTATGTATGTATGTATGTATGTATGTATGTATGTATGTATGTATGTATGTATGTATGTATGTATGCATGCGTATGCAGATACAGGGAAAGGCGTTCTCTCGGTCTGGTCCGCGCGCGAACTCGCCTAACAGCAAGAGAGCGCGCTCCTCTCTCGCGCGCGAGTACGCGCGCGGAGAACCGTGTCAAGGGCAGAGGTGACGAAGGGCGACGGAGTCGAAACGAGACGAGGCAAAGTGAAACGAGAGTTCTACCTGCCTCTGGTTCTACCCCTCCCCCGCTCGGCCATCCGTGTCCGTCTCCACGAATCCCTAAATCTCGTCACCTCCCTCGCGCGCCTCTCTTTCTCGCTCGTTGTGAAATCTCTTTCTCCGACTGCCCGACTGTGGTTTCACGTTCGTTTCCACGAACTGCGTCAAGATCATCGGCGGTATACGCCGAGATCGGAGAAAACGTCTCACACGCTCGTCAGCGAGTTCTTTTGCACACGTCATTGAAAGAAATGAGAATTATTAATCACGTGTCGTCACTATGTGTCGGTCCGTCACGTGCACAAGAGGGGGAGAGAGAGAGAGATGGACGTCCGCAGAAGTTAGGGATGGCCAATGGCGCTCTCTTTCTATTCGCAAAAGAAGAATGCCTAGTACCAAATAAAATTAAATCGTCCATCTATACAATAATGTCATATAAACATGTCGGCGTAACAGTATGATAATGCAATCTCTGTGAAATGTGTTTGATATAAAGTAAATTGTACAAAATTAACGAGCATGCAACACCGGAATTCGTGCGAGCTTTAGTAAGTTTTAATTCATTTTTAAGGAACGTTGGAAAACTATAAGGGAGATTCGTAATTCACCGTACTCCATCACCTTTATCCACTTTTGTTTGCGTTATATATTAAAATCAGATCGCGAACCTCCGCTCGACCTCCGACCCTCCGGGTTGGAATTTGGATCAAGGAGGGCTCTCTGCTCAGCGAGCGTGACGCCTTTATGGAGCTTACACACGGAACGACCGACACCCGCGCTCCGGCGAATCGATTGTGCGAACGAGATTGTTATCTACTTAGTGCCGGTTTCAGTAACATAGTTAATCATTATTTACGATTGATTTCATCTTTCTAGTTTCCTAGAGAGAAAATTTAGAAAAATTACTTGTAATAATAAATGAAGGTAAACATTATTTATATCGTCTCTGAGAGTTCGGGAAGATACTTAAAAAGGCCCATGTTTTTTTAACGTAAAAATATTAAGAAATAAAATATTAAATTGATTAGGTTACTAAATCGTTGACGAGTCATATATGGCTATTACTCTATAGATATGAGTCATTCTTGCGTTTTCTATTGGGTATTGGTGGTCAGTTAATAACACTTGGCACGTTACAGTAATAACGACGATAAAATTACATAAATATTAACTGACACATATTTCAGGTATGACTGTTTTGCACATCTGTAGAGTCTTTATTTTTATATTCATATTACGCATTTAGTATTGAACGTTCCGATTCTGAGTTGCCACATTTTGTCACTGAATTCGTAAGTATCTTGCATAATTCCGCACGCAAAAACACTTTAAATCGTCAATTATGAATCAATAGAATAACCAATGAATAAATCTGAAAATTAGTTTATAATGGATTCTTTTTAATAGAGTAGACACGAAGTCGCACGAAGAGAGGAACGCGATTTCAAATGCTCGTTACAAAAATATGGGGAAAAAGAGACTAAAGTAACGACCTTAAGATTTATTTTGATTTTTATGGTGATGTAAAAATAATAATTAATTTTTTTAAATTAAAGTCTTGCCTATCTGCAGAAATTGAAAAATTTATAAATAAATTAGAATTTTGTAAAATTTAAACTTTTTGAAGACCTATCAATTTCGTCTTGCCTCTATATGTAAATAAGATAATGAACATTAAAACTAACTTTTTAATAAAAATTATCTTTATACGAATTTTTTATATTATTCCGTTATTATGACGCCTGAATGACACAATAAAATACATGTAGATAGTATTTATGAACAAAAAATGTTATTTATAAGAACATAACTTTAAGAAAATAAAATAATACAATTATTTATGATTGTCATTTTCGTAATATAACTTAATATAAAATATAATTAAAGACAAAATAAAACAAGTTATTTACAATTATGTAATTTTGTACGTGAGAAAATGAAAATATATTTATTATAATTTATTATAATTGTAATTCTTTATAAAGAAATATCACAAAATTACATATGGATATACTTAACATGTATTTCTTATTATATTATCTCTTGTCATTGATAAATTAAAATTACGATAGATTATTTATTATCATTAGAAGCCTCGAATAAGTTTGGTACAGACTTGTTATCTGTTAGCTTAGAAATATTAAATCGTCATTTTACTCATTTTATCATCTTACTCCCTTTCCCTTATGTATTTCACGTGCATTGCGAAATTTATCAAGCCGTATTATTCTTTATTAATCTAAATGATAATTCATCGTATTTCCAAAAAAAAATTCCGACCCTGATTAGATCTTTCGAGATTTTAAGGTAATTGGGAGAAAGCGTGAGATCTTTCTTCAACAGGAATTCATGGCAGGCTTTGAACCATGAACGAAACCACACGTGTTCCTCAATCGATTTCGTTTCACTCATCTTACGTCATAATTTTATTTTTATATATATCTTTTTTATAAAATAAAAAAAAGAAACGCTTTAATAAAAAGAACGCAACAGATAAAATGTAATGAATAAAATGTAAATCACATAATTAATCGTAGTACGAATAATATTACATAAAGTGTAGGGAGTTTATAATGTAAATAGGATCTACTTGATCGAAATGTAATTTATCTTCAAGTGAAGATATAACTAGCATGAAAAGTAACTTGTCGAACGTATTTCGCGACGTGTAACATCATCTCACCAGATATGCAGGTATTTAACGTTATTGGCGCTACGATGGGCGCGAGAAGCCACGGTTGTCCGAGCCGCATGACAAAGTAAATCGAAATCGAGTGACACAATACCGGGTAGAATTGGGACACAGCGATATATATATATATATATATATATATATATACGACCGCGCAGAGGTTTTGTTGCGGTACGCCTTTTTTTTTTGCTCGGCGCGAGCGAGCGGTAGAGAAGGAGAAACAGACACAAAGGTGGCTGGGTGCATCGAAGCGAAACGTACGCATGTCTCGACACCGCGTTTCATCGTAAATACGCCGCACGGTATATGTATACCTCTTCTCTCAGCCGCTACTCCACGGTAGACACCGACCTAAAGGGACAAAGAATCACCGCGCGCGATTTCTTCCGGAAGATGAACTTCCTCCTGCTCTTCACGCTCGCGTCCGCTCCGATAATGAAAGCAGCTCCTCCATAAAATTTCGTATCCACGTTACGGTCGTACAGATCGATACGAATACATTTCGATCGTCACAAAGAACCGCAATTTGTTTATTTTTACATGTGCGGTTTTATTACTAGAATATTACGGCAGATTTTTTTTTTTTTTTATTAATACATTAAAACTTAATTATTGAGCTTAAACTGTTGGTCGCAAAATTGTTAAATTTGGAGCCAACTGAAAACTTTTAATAAATAAGAATTAAATCTGACCGCTCGCTCGAGTTCAAGTAAATGATTTGATTCGAGACTTTGCAGTTTTATTAACGAGACGTAAATTGTGAAAAAAAACCATTATGATAGATTTTTCATAAAAAAAAAAAGTTCTAACAACGACAACAGTGCCAACAATAGCCAGGCATCTCCTTAACCGATACTCGCATATGATGGAAAATGCGATGTATAACAGATATTAAAATTGCTGCGATTTTGGGCCGTTAAATAGCAGCCTTATTTAGTTTTCTTTGTGTCGTGACGAGAGCACCACATGGGGAAGCCAAAATTAGGACAGCGTGTGCAATTATTATGAAGGGTCTCGCGTTGGCGAGTCTTTTTACCTCTCTTCACGAGCCACGGGAATGGAGGAGCGCATCGGAGTGGAACGCACCGCGTCTCGACACTCTCAGTACTTATATTCAGTCTGCGCGTACGCAAGAGAAAAAGAAAGAAACTGAAATCGCGCGCGACTCAATGCCATGTACTAAATCTCAATTCAAGTCGCATCCGCTTGCTGTCTTTCGTCGTGTTCTCATGTTCGCTGTCACTGATAACAGCAATTTCTGCCCGCAATTAAAATTACGCTACTGCGTCAGTCGCGATTAAATAAGGGCACCAGCGTTTCGGTATCGTATAAAAAACAATTCCGAAGTGTCGAATTGAAGTAGCGATTCAACGAGATCTCTTATCGAAGAGATCGAAGAGATTGAATTGGTATTAATTTTTTTATCTGGCTATTTATAACGTAGCTATTTATAACGTAGCATTTCATTATTATTTCATAAATTTTAAATTATCCGTAATGTTCGCAGAGATTAAAATGATTAAAAATTACGCAATTATCGTTTATCTTTTTTAAATTTATTCCAAGTGGTCGCGTGTCGACTTATTGCGTCGAGGACGAGGAGGTAAACGAATGTAGATGCTCGTCTGAAATATTCACGTATAACTTTCCACGCCGGACATATGCATGTACCCTACTCGTCCGCGTCGAAAATCTATGTTTTGCGTATTTTTTTATTCTCACGACGGTATATATATATATATATATATATATATATATATATATATATATACATACATATTTTCGTCTCGTGCATTTGCTCCGAAAATATTTTTTCACGCGGAAAAGAAGTCGCGCAAAGGGGGACGGCGCTCTTCTGTGCAGCAGCGTCCATGTCTCTTTCACGAGTATTTGCGGCAAGGCGAGGCGAGGCAAGGCGCGTGCGCGCGCGCGCGCGCGCGCAATGTTTAAGGCTCTACCTGTTATATTCCGTGGCGTGTCAGCCTATTTATATCGGCCTAGATTCCGCTTTTACATCGCGAGCCACAGGTACGCGCCCCGAGGAACACCGGCGCGCCATGCGATTCTCTCACGATAAGCGCACGATTAATTTTTGCGAAACTGCACCCTCACACTCGGCGAGCGGGTTTCACGCGTGTACGCGTGTACGTCCCCCCCTTCCCTCTTTTTCCGCCTCTCCTCGGCGGAATCGTTTACGTCTCGTTTATCGTACTGCGCGCGTAAAACGAAACGCTGCGTGCTTTTTGCGCAAAGACGATCGTGATTTTGTACCTCGAGAATGCAGATGTACAGATATTTAAATATTACAGCAAAAAAATGTCTAAACGATGCACTATTATTAGATAATCGAGTGCCGTTATACTAATTATTGGATATAGCCAGCCAACAGCAAGTATATCGTAGATAGATATCGTAAAATTGAGTGATTAGCCCCGCGAATAATTATGCCCCTCTACAGTTACATCTCTGTAGTTGTCCCTCTACAGTTGCCAACTGTTACGAATCAGAATAATCTAAATGATCCAAGAAAATTCGTTTTTTTGTTTTTAATTATACTTCGCTGTACGTTTTATTGACGTTATATTGAACTCACTTCCCTTAATTAAGTTAGTCAACAATTTTAATCAAAAAGATTTTCAATCATGATTGATTAAACAAGTTAATCACTCTTATTATCTCATATCTTTAATATCTTTTAAATGTAATGTAATTTAATTATTCAGCAATATTGTTAATTTACATATATTATTGCAATTACATAAACACGCGATCACTTATATGTTGAATTTATCTCTCTTTTATTTAGAAATTTTAATATAATAGACAAAGATTGTTTTTAATCACGGGTGATTGAACGAATTAATCATTCTTATCATTTTATCTAAATATCTTTTGTATGTAATGTAATTTAGTTATTTAACAATATTGTTAATTTATATTATAATTTTATATATTTATATTTATATATATATATATTTGCAGATACATTTAGATGCAAACTTTATTATGGGGACTGTCTTTAAAAAACTATCCAGAAATGATTGAAAACGACTGCTGTATTTTTTATTTTATTCTATATAGTTTTTACATAAAAGAATAGAATTTCGCGTCCATCAATACCTAAGAGTCACACATTACTCGCGGACATTAATGCTTTGTCGTTGAATATACTTGTGGTTTGATACATTGAATAATACTTGTTGAAATATTACTTCCATTAAATATTGCTTTCAAACAAATAAAGATATTGTATTAATACATTTTTATGATTTTAATAATTATTATTTAATCATTGATATAATCGTTATATCATTATTACAATTACGTAACTGTTTATATATTTTGTTCGAAATTGCCGTAAGTAAATCACGCCTGAGTGCGTGACGATCCGCGACGATCGATTATCCTAAATCATCCGATCGATGGCGCCAGGTAGCCAGGTAGTCGATAGCTGCCACGCGGAAATAATTATGCTTATCAGCCACCCTTCGAGGGCGGCGTTGTTTCGCAATCGACGGAACGTATGTGTAAGCTATCAATTGGCCGAAAATCACATGATTCGTCGTGTCAATCACTGATAGGACGAAATCGATCGGATGATCCTGCAAGCTCCTCGCAAAACTCTCCACTTATCAAAATCTTCAGTCAATCGACCATGATCTCTGCTCATAAGAAGTCGACCGCTCTTGTTGTCAAATTCAGTGCAAATTCATTCTTGTTGTATTTAGTGAAGCTCATATCGTAATTTATGCTTGTTCATCTCACTCGTCTCGTAATAATACTACGATACTTTAATCGTTATTGCGAGAGACTTTTGATGCGTTCTGAATGAAGTGGCAAATTCACATTCTCTATCGCCACATCGTGGCGATTCAAGTGCCTTCGAACTCGGCAAGAATATCTACTGCGAGCATTCTTAAAGAATTCTAAGTGACAAGTGCGCGTACTCAGATTAGTACGAAGCAGCACGTAAGTCCTCTGTTACGTACAACAAAGGTGCAAGAGCTTGCGAACATTCTCTCAATACATTGCGGACAGTCTCTTATCACGTGATCACGCAATTCATACGAACTGCGCAAATCAGTGCGTGTGATCTAACTGGCGAACAGCTATTCTACTTGCTCAAATTTGTACGCAACGTGTACCATCAAACTTTATATTCTGTACATTTCACTGATTCATTAAACTAGTGTGATCTTTCTCAAGAAATCTCGTCACTCTATCACCTATCGGATCCTCAGTCGAGGGTCCTTCCAGCAAACGGCGTCTCAATTCCGCAAATAAATTTCTGGTACTTCGAGCCGGATCGGTGGGTCACTTGTACTTCGACAAAGAGACATTCTTGTACGAACTCTGGTCACACCAGATTGAAGAAACTTGAGCAGATTAAGCCAGTGAATATTATAAAGTGAGTGAGTCCTCAGTCAAAATGGAGGAATTACTGACACAACAACGAGTGATTATACGATCGACGCACATTGGAATTTTAAGAAAATTTCGGCAAATCTAATTTCACTGATGAACCGATGAATTGATTGAATCTAATTACACTGATTACATAGTCAAAGTCCTCGCTGGAGCCACAGCATCCCTCACCGAATACCTCCGGAAACGTGAACCAAGGACAGTTTACTTTCTTATCTTGTATTTTATTATTCGTTCGTTCGTTCGTTCGTTGTTCGTTTGCCATTGATCTTCCGAAATTTGTATTTTGTGGCCAAGAATCTTTTCCTAAGTGCCGTCTTGGCTCGCTCAGTTAGCACTATTCTTTTTTCTTTTAACTCTCTAATTCTAATATACATGCGGCGGAACTTTTTAGCCGTAATGTCTGCCAGAATCGTCCTGGCCAGAATCAGAGCAGCGTCGTAAGAAACAGTTCGATACGCTACTCTGAGGGCCATTCTATGTTGTACTCTTTTATGACATTGGTGATTCGTCGATCTTTGGCCACAGTATCTTCCCATATATAATCCATACATAATCATGGAGTTTATTACGCCCATGTATAGTCTCCTTCTGTTTTCACCAGGGCCTCTCAAGTTTGGCATAAGGCGTGATATTGGTTTAAATCTTTACTTTTGAATCTTTAATTTTGAAATATTAAACTTTTTAAACTGTCTGTATTTGAAACTGTCGTAACGGATGACAAAGTATGTTGCAAAATATTTTCTGCGCCATTGGCCGACCTTGAATTGATTCGCAATGTCTGTGATGTAGAGTAATTAGAATAATTAATACCAACATAAGTAATTCATATTATAATTAATTTATTTCAATTGTATGAATTAATAAAAGTATGCATTACCTCTTTAAATATCAATCTATTATATAACATACATGAAACAATGTGTGTCGCGATATCCAAATGTCTGTAATTTTTTTTTTTCTATATTTTTATTACTTCTTCTTTCTGTCTTTTTAGAAGATGATTCCTGACGGTTCTCTATTAAAAGCATTGTTTATGAATCTGTTACAAATGTTGCATTTGGCTTGATAATATTTTTGCTTTGTGTAGAATTGCCACAGCAAATTCTTTTCTTCTTTGTTTTTTTATGTTCTCATTTCTTTTATTGCATCTTCATTAATGTTTTTTCGATATTTTTAACTGAACAGTAATTAAATACATAAACCTGTAAACCTTAATCAATAAGTTTCTGTAATAATTTAATTGAGATATTTTTTTATATTTATGTCACCCATATATAAAGGACGCATTTTGAATTATTGGAAATTTTTATAAATGTTGATACGGAAAACAAAAAAAGAACTTTACATTTTTTTAAAAGTATATTGTATATAAATTGTTTATGTTACTTTAAAAAGATAAATCTATATTATTTGTAATATTTACCGTTTATTATTTATGTCCTCAGCGTAATCATTTTTATTAGAACCGATTGCACTGGTTTCTTCATTTTTTTCTTTCAATTGGTGTATGTTTATTTTCCATGGTACATTAATAAGTGATTCACTGAATCATCTATTGTTAAAAAAATTGTTAATTTGCGTTCGCATTGTATACATTTTATTGTATACGTGTCTTCTTGGATAATAAAATATCGCGATATCCAAACGTTTGTAACGGTGTTTTCTATTTTTGTCACTTCTTCTTTATGTCTTTTCAGAAGATGTTTCCTGATTTCTTTATTATATGCATTTTTCATAAATTTATTGCAAATGTTGCATTTGGCATGTTGCATGTTGCATTTTGTTTTTATAGTTTTCTTGTTTCGTAAAATATTTCCACACAAAATCTTGATCTTCTGTGACTTGTCACGTTTTCATCTCTGTTTTTACATCTTCGTCAATGTTTTTAATTTTTTTGAAATAAATGTACTTTTAATTCTCTTGTAATTTGTGCTGCTTTATAGACGTGATTACAGCAGTTACACTGTATCATTTTATCACTTTCTTGTCTACAATGATTCCATGCCCAGGAATTTTTCTGGACAGGAACGCTGTATTTTTCCGGTGCTTCTGTTTGCTTCCATGGTTCACACGATATTGAGATCATATCACTAAATATGTTATGATGACAATCATATTACAATATTTCAAAACATGAAATTGAAATATTTCGAATTTATATTGAAGATCACTTCAAAAATTGTTTGGGAGATGTCGAGAAAAATAAGCACGAAACTTATCTAAAATATTACTATGCAGTCTAATGTTGTTTAATGCGGGTGGCTAGTTCCACTTTATATGAAAGAGTCATGTATACCAAAGCGCGAAGGTCGTGTATCGAACAATTCCGTTATTATAAAAATATAGTTTGTTCGCCACGCACCGGTCGAAGGTCGAGGAGAGCGCTAGTTTCGGCTATTGAAGTACAATATTGAAGTACAATACGGTTCGCGCACGACACAACGGACATCTTCTTACGTTATAGTTCACTTCGAATTATGATTTTGGTTGGCCTTCATGTACACTTCACGCGAGGTCAGATGCGGCAGCGATAACGAATTCTCCGGAGATGATAAAAGTGAAGACGGAACGTTATCGAACGATTTCGAAAAGATCCGTAATCATCGGGAGCGAGAAGTGAACGCGAGTCGTCCGCGAGCAATGCTCACTCCTAATTTCGAGGATCGTATAGGTGAGATTCGCGTCGCGAATTTCACAAAGCACGTGTTTACCGCGTGTACCCCATGCCCAGGTACGCGTGATGTACACTTAGCTCGGACGATGTAACGGACGATCCGCGAGACAAGTACAAAGAAACTACGGCAATTTCAATTTGAATTTCTATTCCTAAACAAATGCTAAGTTATTTATTTAACTTCTTGTGGATATCCACATGATGTGGATAGTACTCATAATAATATTAATTTATATAAAAGACTGTTACTGTTTGGGAAAAGTCAAGAAAAATGTATGTAACTTATCTAAAAAATATAAATATTACTGTTTATGTTTAAATTAAGATGAATAATTATTGGACTCTTTTATGGATATAGTCATGATGGATTGTATTGTGAAATTTTTATGTTAATCTTTATTTATTATATATGCACGTTAAGTATTTGAACTCTTTATGTCTTGCTTTGTTAATTAATTTGAAAATTGTCTTATTTTATTTTATTCTAAATGGCTTCCTTTTTCTGTTAAATGACAAAGGTAATAAAAATTTACTGTTACTTCTTCGTTTCTAAGTAATTGAATAGGTGCTCGAAAGATTCTATTTCTCTCGTTTCACTCTCGTTTCTATTTCTCCCGTTTCTATTTCTCTCGTTTGATAATAAATATCGCATAAATTTCATTATAAATTTCATGATTCGTGTTTTAAAACTAAGTTAGTTTCACGCAATTAGTGTTTACTTCAATTTAATAATAATAAGTATATAAAATCTATTATTAAAATAATGCTTATATATATGTGTATAATTTTATTATATATATATATATATATTACATTTTATAAATACGCGATTACGAACACAAGAATATGTCGCATGTGATGAAGTCTTCAATGCAAGGTAAATAAATGGAAAAGCAAGCGTTTTTTTGAAAAAGGAAAGATGTCAGAGAGAAATTTTTCCAAACTTTCGTGCTTTTATGTCATTGACTGCCAGTAGAGATCGCCTGGAATCTCGCCTCGTGAGCCGGATTCGTCGGCCTTTGTTGCCTCTACCACGACAACAAGAAACATGCGAAGAAAACATTTCGAACATGCTATATATCCGCGACAATATTGAGTCCCGATGGAAATCTTACATGCCGGCTCGCGCTTGCGAGTCACCGCCGATTACTTTATCACGCCGCTTATTCAGACGTTTTACGAGTTTCGTAATCGAAAAGTGTACGTAAAAGGACGGCGATCTTGGCCTCTCTCGATGCGATTGCGATTACGTTTCCCGGTATATCGATATGTTCCCGCGTTTGCGCTGCGCGAGATCGGCACGAACGACACACCGGGCGTGTGTGTTCTCGCGTGTTCTCGCTCGGAAAACGTTATATTTTCCCACGTTGGCATCCATCGAGCCGCGGCCTACTTGGCGCCACGTAAAAAGGGCTCGGCTCTAAATCGGGAGCAAGTTTACACCGCGGTTCCATCGCGCTCTAGCTCCGCCGGTTTGTTCACCAATACCGGCGAACGCCCGAGAGCCCGGCGGTGTCCCGATTCTCGTAGACGCGTGCCCGAAAACCCTCGTCGGCGCGCACGCAACCGATTGCGCGCTCGATGATTGGACCTGACAGCCAACTTCATTTACCATCTCGTCACGTCGACGAGGGCAACGTAGTTGGCATTCGCCAGAGTCACTGGCATCCCGCCCCGATAAACACTTTTGTTAATTTCTTGCGCCTCCTGAAACGCGCAAACAAAACGGGAACGTTCTGTTCCCTTCTGATGTCTAATATCACGCATACAAAAAGTTCATTAATATTTATTTGAATCGGCTATTTAATTCGGCTATTTATCTAATTCATGTGGAAACAAGGGCGTCCTATTGGTATGTGATATTCCAAGTATTCCAATTATTCCAATAACCGAGTATTACGAATGAAATGCCATCGGGCGAATCGGGCATTGAGGATATCGGGCGAAATTCCGAATTCGCTTCCGGCAATCCGATTTGATCCCAAAGAACTCGTGTTTTCGTAGTTCATTTTTACAGAGGTGAATCGTTGTCAGATACGTCAGACAGCCGTCGGCGCTTTTTCGACGAGATTTTTATGAAAATATGTTCGTCGACAGCAAGTTCGTCGCGTTCAGTTCGATAATAGGCCCTATTCACCCAATGGAGAAAACAAGAAATAAATATTAACTTTTGGAAATAAAAATTAGGGCTAGATGTCAAATAGATGTAACAATGCACAATGGACCCAAGTAAGATGTGGCTTGTATCTTAAATTCCATCCATTACGTTTTTTACATTCCTAATTTTCATTTCCGAAATTTGACATTCCTGATTTGCCCGGTTCTGTTTCCCCCGCCCCCCGTTTGTGCGCGGGGCCCCGACAACCGGCGACGGCGGTTGACATGCGCGCGCGCGCGCGGTGTGATTTTTTTCCGAGTCGGTCTCTCCGGGGGTCTCTCTCGACACGCGAGGTGCAGCGCGCAGCGTGCAGCCAGGCGTGCGGTGCGGGGGCTTTCGTGCGTGGAATAGGCTCAAGGCCTGCGCCGCACCGGCGTAACGTCCAGAGTAACCGACTACCTACGGCATACTCTGCCTACTGCTCTGCCACTGCCGGCTATTCGCAGGCCCATTCCCATGGAGGAGGAGAGCTACCTGCGATCGATCGATCGACCGATCGGATCGACGAGACGAGATCGAGGACTCGTGGAAAGAGACGCGCTCGCGCAGAACGGCTCGCGGAATCGCTCGCGTCCGTTTCCGCGACGATCGTTTTTACGGTGTACGTGTACGATAAAACGTCCATTCCACATGGAAACTCGAACGTCTCAATCTATCTATTTATATTATATATTATATTGTAATCACGAGTACATATCAATCGGAAAGTCTCTTCCCTTCGTTTTCGCGTTTTCTCAAACCGCTAGTGATATTGCTGAAAAGTTTTGTACGAATGATAGGCATTCTGTGAAACAAGTGTTTAAATATATTAATTGAATTATTTATTGATAGACTGACCGATTATTGCAGATTATTTTTAGGATTGAAAATTTTTCATTTATTATTATTATAAAAAATATTTCGCGTGATTGAAACGATATATGTGTGTATGTATAGAGATATACATATCTTTTTTCTGGCTCCTAACTAGCTAGCACTAAACAAAACAAAGTACGCGGAGTGAATCATCAATAGGATCTTTCTTGCACAATACGCGCGTTCGCACCATGCCGCCTTATAAGTGTGCATTTACAATATACGCATGTCCAGTACATATTGTTTCAATTCTTTTTAAATAACTGTATCATGAATTGCGGAACATATCATATTGTTGAGAAGCACAGAACTTACTTACCGATGAAAAACCTATTTAAATCATCATATCACATTTTATCACAAAAAAAAAATGTCACGATTTTAGCTTTCGTTCTGAATGATCATCGTCGAGGATTATTTGAGAAACGATGAGATACACGCTCCATATATATATATATATATATATATATATATATATATATTATCCCGGAATTATGTATGTATTTTACGAGGGAGTGATTGCGATTGACCTTAAGAGATAAACTTTGAGCCGCGTTGCGCTTATTATAGCCGTTTCAGAGATCGTAGTAGTGAAAAATAATCTTTCTAAATAGACGGAATTCCGGATAGTTTCTACATTTAACGTAACGTCGTAAATTTTATTCCGATGTAGCACTCGCACTCGCACGTCGTTTCCACGACGGGAGTGCGAGCGCGTAACGTACTTCTTGCCGTTCGATGTGCATTAATTGGATGGTAAGACCGAGCACGATCCCTGCACACAAGCGGAATTCCAGTCTAGTAACCATACGTGCGATTGTCGGTTTAAACCCTTTAAAATATTTTCCACGGCATAATAATATGGCCAGGAATACACCGAGTACGTCTCTATAATCAGTCTTGTATCGTACACTTTTCTATACTCCTCGTTATTTTAGTTCTGTACGAACTGGATCGAATTATGGCAACGTTTAATACGTGAACTATTCTTGGTTAAAGAGAGAAAAATTTAGAAATTTTAATAAAAAATTAGCAGATGTTTTTGTCTCGAATATTTTATATTTATTTTATATTTACAGAAAAAAATTGAAGTAGATTATTTATATACGAGAGAGAATAGAAGTTTATAAATATCGCGAATGAGAGAAGTGTGAATGTGATTTAATGTCACACTTCAGTTTCGCACGGGGACAACTTATTGTTAGTATAGCATAGCATATCCGATCCAACTTTGATTATTTATAACTTTTATAAAAATTAACATATTGTAATAAATTTTTTTTTTTAATCAAAATGCTAAACATTAATAATCTTCAAATCTCAATTCAAGTTCAATTTTGAAAAGATAATAACAGTCGAAGTATGGCCTATCCGAAAAGGAATTAAGAATCAAGGATTAAGAATTAGAATAAAAAGGATTACTTAAATTAGATAGTTATATTAATTGGTTAAAGAAAAGATTTAAAAATGTCATTTTACTATTAAATAATAAAATAATAAGTAATAAAATAATTTTTCATAATTTTCGAAGACAAATATACACATATACTGCAAAAAAATTATTGTTTACTTTTGCATTTAATTCTTCACAATATGGCTTTAGAGGATAGTGTTGGAATTCAGGCTAATATATTTTTCATATTATTTACGCCATCTGTGACTTCGTAGAAAAGGGAATCGTGACAAATTTTGTTGTAAGAAAGAGAGCTCATTGCTACATAGGTTTCGGAAAGCGTTAGAGATTAAGACAATTGTTTAGATTGCGCGCGGCATTGTGAAACGAAACGATCCCTCGCGATTGGATCATCAGGATTTATAGCATAGATTTGAATCATCGTACTCGATTGTTCATCCCATGGTGATTTGTCCGAGAAAAAAATCTGCACAATTTGTTGTTTTTTTGTTATACTTCTCTATTTTTTACTTCGTAACGCAGGAAGAATATCTTCTCCAATATTACAGTTTTTTTGTACGTGGTAAGGGATTGTACCAGCAGGGGAGATTTCGCAGCTTCGTGGGAAAGATTTTGGGATCATCCACGAGAGCTTGATTTGAGAGTGGCTTATATAAGCTACTTAAATCTCAATAATGCGGATATAAACTAAAGTGATACGTCACTTTAGGTGTAATCCCTCAGAAATTGGATCGGTACGTCAAAATAAAGGATTTAACTGAGTCAATAATTGATTTAACATCCTAGAAAGACAGTACCAAGTTTTATAATTCCGTTAACCTGAGGTCGCATTGATTTATCGTCCCCAGATGATCGTAAAATTTCTTTTACATAACTTTGGTAGTGCAAAGTTCGACTGTTGAAAAAAGCCGACTAAATTTTGTTTTATTTTACGAGATACGAGACAGCTAGACAAACGACGTGCCGAATGTGGACAAAATGTTTCGAGGTGATCGCTATGTTAGATCGTTTTACAAAAGGGATATTCCGATAGTAAGTAATCTCGAATACGCTAAAGCTTACCTGTAGTTATCTGATATTTACAATAATATTATTTTTACGAGGGAAGCAACAGATATCGATGCGGCAACAACATGAATGTCGTATGTTTTGCAGTATTATTTTATGAGATAACTGATAAAGTACGCGCTTGACCTTTGTTCGCTCCACTTTGGAAAGTCAGCAATTTGTTACCGATAGACACATCGCAAATTCCCTCGCAAATTCCCTTGCTATAGTCGTAAATATTCCAGCAAACGTATACTTATATCGACGCGCGCGCGCGTGGGGTGTGTGTGTGTGTGTGTGTGTGTGTGTGTGTGTGTAGGATAAAGTTTGCCTCAATATTCAAATTACCAGCGTGCGTATTAATCGAAAAGTTGGTCGCTAAGTTCTATCAAATTTTGTTGGCAAATAGAGGCTCGGCGCTCGAGTGTACAGGCGTCGTGACGTCGCGCCGTGAGGGAGACGGGGAGGGCGCGAGAGAGGGGAGCAAACAGACAGAGAATAAAGCGGGGCAAGAGCAAAATAGCAGAGGACCGCGCCCCTCTAAAGGATTGTTCGTACGAGGATTGTCACGCGTACGGTATATATGTCGCGTAAAATCTTGGCTCGCGATTTCAAATAATAGGCCTGTTCTTTTCGGCTGAGCTTCTCGCACACAGCTCTCGTCTTTCTTCCTTCTCTCTCCACGATGGAAAGGAAAAAAAAAAAAGATGAACTGTGCGAGAAGTTCAGCCGAAAAGAAACAGAGATCACACAAGTTTAACGCGCGTAATATAATCGTACGACAAAGTAAACGATAAAGATTCGTAATATGCAGCTTTAACTTTATAATTACCTCCTTTCTTTGATATCGCGGCGATTAAAATAAGTCATCCATCAGATTTTAATATTGTATTGATATTTTAATATTGCTGAAGAATTTTATATAATTTAAGCGTTTTTTTATTCTACATTTGAAGAAGTTGATAATCGTATTAATAAATGTTTATTCGCAAAGAGTAAGAGGTGACACTGTTAAATGAACGTATATAATATTATTGGAGAAAGATGCATCTCGAGATGTTGCGACACGATTTTTACGTGAACGGTGCTAAGGGAGGAAGGAGACAAAGTGAGAGAGGGAGGGGGGAGAGGCGAGATATACAGTCTGACCTACAGAGAGCGTATTAGCGATCGGGCAAGCGAGCTTTGTGTATGACGCTTTGTAGGGGAGGGCAAGGGTGAACTGCATACTATCGACGACACAACACGATAATGGTAGCGGTTACGGCGCCGGGGTGTTGCGCTCAGACGAAGAGGACGACCGAGTGAGCAAGGAGGGAGTGGGGGAGGAAAGGGGAGGCGCGGGAAAAGCACGGCTTCCCGTAGGTCGGGGGACGGGACGGGACGGATGGAGAAGGGTAGTTTACAGAAGGGCGCGGTAGCGGGAAGAGACGCGGCGGAGTGCGGTCAAGTGTACTGGGTAACTGGGTCAATGAGAAAACCGAGAAAGAGCGACGTTGGTTGTCGCGGGAGCGCAGGCGCAATCGCGCACTCTACCGTGGATACTCGGTCCCGACAATGTGCCCCTCCCCTGCTTCACCCCGTCTATCCTCTCTCCCGAAAGTCTTTTCCAAAAGATATCCGCCTCTGTAGTGGAATAATTTAAATCCTCATCTTTCTCAGACCCGTCAAATCATTCATTTCCGCCGCGCGTAAAACGCGGAACGAGGGATTTCAATGGAGACATCGATACTCCACTCCATTGTTTATGGGAACAGGGGGTAGAAAAATTCCTCAAGAAGGAAAAAAGTTGACGGTGGGATAAACACATTTATTACTGTAAATACTTTTCTTGGGTGAATTCTTTTTTCGGACGTTTTCTCGGTTATCTCTTGAACCATGGGCGTATCCAGGAGAGTGGGTCCAATCCTCCTCCTCGAAATAAAAAAAAAAGTTAAAGTTAAAATTATGATTTACAAGACTTAATATTTTTCTCATTTAAGAATGAAAAGATATTCTAAGCTCCAAAAAAAGCAATTTATTAATGTAAAAAATTGTTGTTTATGTATTAATAAAATGATAAACACTCTTCTCTTCTCTCTAAAATAAAAAATCTTGAATACATCCATGTCTCTTGAACGACGAAGAGGTATTCGTTTTATTGAAATATTTTATGATATTATCTCATAGAATTTTTTTTTGTAGTATAATTTCTATGTGATTGTGATATAATGAAGAATTTTTTACTCGTTCAATAATTTTTTTATATGTTATATAATAAAAAAGAATTTTGTGATATAACTTTTAATTTTTATAAAAAAAAAATCTCTTGATTTTTATCTTGCTTTTTCTATTGAACGTTTTCATAATCGTATATGCTTATTTCTCATTATATTTTTGCACTTTATTTTTTTTTTATTTCATGTTTTCTCTTATGATTGTTTATTAAGATCTTTAAATTACAAATTAAAATCATTTGATTGTTGAGATTTATATTTAAATTAAGTGTTGCTACGTAGTACATTTTGAAAGAGTTTGCTTCGGAATGAGAAGCTGTTATTTCTCTTCTTTCTTTCGTCTTCTTCTCGCTACCATTCCGCAAACTGGAATTGTCATCAGTCCAAAGTTCCCTTCCTTTCCTTTATCGTATCAATGTCGATTTAGTCACGGAGTTTGCAAGTTTATTCGGCGGCGATTTAATACAGTTTGACTGTTCTCTTTTTTCTCATCGAATGGATACGTATTATCGATAGCACTTCTTCAAACTCGCAAGTCTATCTTGCGTTGTTTGAGAAAGATGAGCTTTCAGATGTCCCGCATGGCCGACTTCATAAATGGGACACGCGCCTGTTACACGAATTTCGGGCGACCTCGATTATTGGCCCGAGATATGGAGAACGTAGATGGCCGTTGCCGATATTAGAAATTCAACAAAATTGCAAAATTAACAGAAATGTGTGGCGCCGTCTCTGACTATATTTAAAAGAAAAAAGAAAAAATATAATTTGTTTTTTACCCCGCATACGCGAGCGGAAGCAAGAAAATTCGCCACAAAATATTCGTCACGATATTTAAATGTAAATCCAAGCTAGTAGATTCGTCAGTTTTATACTAAAAAATACGTATATCAATCACAGCTGCGAGAGATTATCCGTTGTCGCAACAAGTGTATGAATAATGTGCATACTCGTCGCGGATACCCACCACGATCGCGCCAATTTACTTTTACATTATCGTTAATATCGTCACACACGCAATGCTGCCTCGCTTACTAACAACATTCGAGCGGCATCGCCCTCGAATTTGCGATTATCGCGAGCCGCTACTTTGTTGCGCGTGCTGCTCCATCATCGTCCATCTTTTCCTAATTAAAAATACCTCAATATCGACAAAATTTCAAATTGAATAGGCGCGTTATTGTCCATCTCTTTCAGGGAGGCATAACAACAACCCCCTTGTCATCATGCGGTTTCGCGAGGTTGTCGCGACGCTCGGAATAAAACGCCGCGTCAGTGAACGCGCACGCGTCAATCTCGTCTGTGGAAGCGAGTGCTTTACTATGTTACGTACACACACACACACACACACACACACACACACGCGCGCGCGCGCGCGCGCGCGCGCGCGTACACAAGGACCCACCAGCGTCGAGCAGTACAAGGTGGTCCAAGTGCATCGGGTAAATGGGTCAAGCGTATTAATTCGCGCTGGCTGGCAAGCCGCAACACTTCGTGTCTCGCTACGCACAATAAAAACAATGTAGAATGCGCCGTGGCTACAAAGTAAAAGCTAAACGAGAGACACGCGCGAAATGCGATTCGCGGAAAGTGCCCGTATGTATAGTATACTATAAACATGAGAACCACATTAACGGACACTTCTTCTTGTGTCTCCTTTCGGAAAAAGAATCGCGGGACAGAATTGAGGAGACAGGTAGCGCGCGTTTGCTATCTCTCGGACTTTTGCGCAACTCCGCGACAAAGTAAATTGCGTTTTTTGCCGTATCTACCGTAATTTGTATATGTTTTTCCTGCAATTTGTATATGTTTTCATCTCCCGTCCCGTTGGAGACCTTGTCCTTCTGACGATATAACCACTTCTCTTTTTAGACGTTGTTCTCATTTAAATTGATCGTCATCGTCTTCGCACACAAAAATATATTAAAAGCAACAATATTTCCTTTTATTTCCGTTTAAAATTCGAAAAGGACTGTCCTAATCAATTTTCAAGTTTTCAAAGTTAAATTGTGAAGAGAATTTCGAAATTGAAATTTTCAGACTTCTTAACTTAGTACGAACGAAAGTTAACACGTTTCGCTTGACTTGACGTTACGTCTTCAAGCGAGGGATTTATCTAGCATTACGAATACATGTTATCATAACTTCGCATAGTTATCATCGATGCCTCTCAAAACGTTTTCCGGTAAGAACGCGACGGAAACTTATGCGTGCGATTGCCTTATCACACCGAGCAAACATTGCATTTACAATGTTGCACGGTCGCGCTATAAGCAGCATACGAAGCGTATTTAATTCCGTGTGAATTACCAAATTGATGTCGTAATCTATTTGCATAGCGTCGTGAGGAGAAATGATGACCCGGACTCTCGTAATATGCGTCACACATTATAATTAACGTCACCATTTACATAGCTTTCGTATGTAGCATGAATAAAATATATATATATAACTATAAATATATATATATATATAAATATATAACTATACATAGCTATATATTATATAGCTATATATTAAACTATGTGTAATTATAACTATATAATTATAATTGTGTAATTATATATAATTATATATATAGTTATACATGTATAGTTGTATATATGCATGTTTATAATATTATTTTATTCACGTTACATTTTATACATAATATAATATAATTTGTGTGATTTAGTTATATAGTTATATATAACTGTATAATTAAATTACACAAATTACATTCGTTTTAACGGAGAACAAATGCGCACTTCTTACAGAATATATGTTTTTAAACAATATTAATATATTGTGCGTCATTCGATATTAGGAAGTATCAGTATTATTATTATTACTATTATTATTATTATTATTAAGTAATTATTAGGAAACAATTGTCATATGTAATTGAAATATATTTATATCGACAATGAAATAAAAGACGTAGTTATTTTTTTTATTTTAACATCACTTTTCATAATTAAATTCACTAAGCGGAGAAAAAGAAGGTTTTTCTTTTTTAAATACAATTACATATTTATTAAGTGTAAAGACTTAGGAGCCATTATTTCGCATTCGCGACAGGACTTATAAGAGACCTTTCTTTCGCAATAGACAACTGACGATCGAAATGTGGCGAATGGAAACTTGATTGTATCGTAAGCATAGTTCTGTCGCAGGTTATATCGACTTTGACGTTACCTCAATCCATACGCCTGAAAGCATTGAGATAAAATAGCTCAAACCTGCACAAAACCGGCTCCAACGCCTTTACAAAGAGATATCGCTATTTATTAAGCATACTGGAATGACATCCCTTTAAACGTTGAAAACATTACATGCATTGCTACAAAATTGTCAATTGAAAGGGTCCAGTGTAATATAAAATGATAAAAGTAACATAAGATTTAAGAGAAAAAAAAAAAGATAAATCTTGTACATGCAAAATTATAATATATAAATTTTGCGTGTATACATGATTTTATTTTGTGTGTGTGTGTGTGTGTGTGTGTGTGTGTGTGTGTGTGTTTTCCACATGTTTCTCGTATTAATTAACATTATTAATTAAGAATTCATATTAATTAAAAAAATCATTTTTGATGAACGATTATATGATTGATATGAATTGATGAATTTATATGATTGATATATAAATGTACATATACACAATTACGCACATACACATATTCACATATAGAAGAGAATCCTTTTTAGGATATTCTAAATTTTACTGGCAAGAAACTGGCTAGCATTTATCGATCAATTTGAGTTAGTTTTTGGCTAATTAATCAAGTTTATCTATCCAAGACTTTTTGATCAGTTATTGGATAATTATTAGTAAAATAACAAATATTAGCCAAATTCTGGCCAGTAACCAACTTTTCCTTTTCCTTAAAATACTTTTAGGAAGTAGCATTATATCAGATGAAATATTATTCCAAACTTCTATCTTATTTCGCACATCTAAATGATCGTTTGAAGAATTCGGTAACGCAAAGAAAATGGATAAAATGTCATTCAAATAGTCTTCTTGTGTCATAAAAGATTTTATTACATCTGAATTTGAATTTGTAACATAAAACAAATTTGAATTATAAGACAGAATGTGTCAAACAACTCACAAAATAAAAATTCGCAGAGATTTTAGTAAATAAAAGATATGTTCGTTCGATATTTAATTGAAGAAATTAATGCAAGTATGAATAGCCTTCTGATATCTTAAATTATACTCGGCAGTGACTATTTTTCTCATCATAATTTTTAGAAAATTTTAATTCTATATTTAACTCCTGTTCTTTTTCTCACGATGGACTTCTCGTATGTTTTATGTATTTACTAATCTAGCGTGGTCTTGTTCTCGACCACACAGTGACTAACAAATCTCTTAATCATGTCTCTTAATCACGACAATTTCAAACAAAATGAAATAATTGTATGTAATTGTGTACATAATATTTTTCGATTTTTCTAAATTGGATGTTTTGACAAATATTAAAATTTTATCGAAATAAAATCTATATAAAAACTTCACCCAAGTTTCACAATCTATATTCCATTTCGAAACATTAAATTAAGAAAATTTTATCATTACAGAATCTAAATCTGAGAAGAGAAATTACTACAACGAAATATCTCGCTTAAAGATAGCAGTAGATATGAGAAATCTAAAAATTCCTTAAGTATCCATCGTTACGGATATCATTTTTAGCATTTTCTGTGAAAACTTATTAATAGTAGTATTTTTCAAGTTTTTAGACAGACAAAAAAAACCTATACATAAGGTTTACAATTGTACTATTCAGAAAATGTTTAAATTTAGTTACATATTATTGCTTTTTCTTTTATTCTCGACGGTTTCGTCGGAGAGGAACGTCTCTACTTTTCACAATGGCACCCTGTAGTGAAATTCTATTGAGGTCCCGTAGCGAAGACACAGCATGTTCATCTTGCGAGTATATGGACCGTGTATAGGTCTCAACGAGCACTCGGGTACCCGGTCAGAATTACGCTCGAGTATGCACAAATACACGTATAAAGAGAGACGCGTAGCGTCGGCGTCGCCGTTAGCGGCACGCATGCGGATCCGCTGGTAACATTGGTGCCAGCCAGAAATCAGGTCACTCGTATCAAACTGACCTACATATCGTTATCATCTGTATTATCATCTTTGATAAAACGTTTATTAACCACACGATTATATACTAGTGAAGGATCCATAAAGGACTTCTTTATCCTCCCCCCCTCTCTTTCTCTCTCTCTCTCTCTCTCTCTCTCTCTCTCTCTCTCTCTCTCTCTTTTCTCCGAGATCTAATTTTACTTCGTGATATCGCGTGTTTGCGATATATTGAGTCGTCAGCTTCTTGTTATTGTGTATAACTTCCATAACAATTCCTGGGAACTTAATCCCAAGCCAAAATTGATTTCTTTAACTCTTATCTTTCTATCTCATTTTTTCTTCCTTCCCTCTACCCTCCTCTCTCTCTCTCTCTCTCTCTCTCTCTCTCTCTCTCTGCTCTTCTCTCCCTCTTTTTTCCTCCTCTCGCTTCATCTCTTCCCCTCCCCCTCCGTCTCTCTCTCTCTCTCTTTCTCTCTTTGTTTTATTTCCTTTCAATTTTTGTCGCTGCTAAAAGTTACCGTCCTCCCTTTCAAATTGTTTGGTACTTGTCGTGCGCCTATCGATTTAATTCCTTTTTACTTATCCTTCACCCGCCTTCGCTCTGACGATCGGGACGGTAATAATAATTCAGGGTAAAAACGCCTTCTCCCTCTCGCGATGTCGCGCTAAAAATAACGAGCAACAAACGACGCGGCTGACCTCGTCCTGGCCACCGTCCTTCCTCCGAACTCTTCAACTTGATCTAATTGCACGTCCACCTCCGCAAACTTTCGAGCGAGATCGTATCCGGTATCGAAATGTGCCGAAAATGGTTAATACTCCTAAATACTTACTCAATATACGACACGTCCTTGGGAGGAAAGTGCGAAGGAAATCTCGGAAGATTAGCAAAATGAAGGATGATCTAACTTGTTACGACGTGTTGTTACGCGCCTGTGAGTATATTAAATCTTGGAGAGTTTCTTTAATGAGGGGAAATAATTTAACATCTCAGTGCCATCTTGAATCTATTTAGTACTAATTAGAGATCTTACTCGTCAAAAGCATGTAATTGCAAATTTAACAAATTTAACGCGGTTTTTGAATGAGGCCAGTGCTCCTTTCTTTAATAGCAGGCTAGTAAGATACTTTAATAGCAGACTAGTAAGATACTTCCCAAACATCTACTTTATTCGGGTAGATTATACATTATTTTGTTGGAAAATTAAGGATCGTTCTTTAATTAAACGTTTCATTTCTGACTCAGCGGTACTACGTTTTTTCCTCATTGCTACGTCGTTAACATTATTGTTATGTATCACTGCTCATTAAAATATTTTTATCTTAGCCAGTAAATTTCGATTTTTCATACGACGGACATTTGCATTCAAAGTAGCCATACAGAATATGCTCCGCATAGCGAGAAAATTTCCCGCTAGTTCAAACTTGAACAAAAAGAAATAAATTTTCGCAAAATTGAGAGTTTAAACGAATAAAATGGAAAATTGGGAAATGCCAGAACTGGCCGAGCAAGGGATCGAATTATATTTCAATGTCATTACATTTATGTCGCGATTTTAGTCAGTGATACCCTTGACCTAGAAATAGTCGCGGGGGAAGTAGTTTACATCCCAGCGACTCAAAATAGAGCAGACATTTTCGTCGTACCGTCCGACTTCGTCGAAATCATCGATAAATCTCCCTTTACGGGTTAATTTATAAACTTATATCATCAATATTTTACTCGTTATTTTTTACATTATTTATCTTTAGTCATATATAAAGACAAAAGCTGTTATGAAAAAGTAATGAAAAAGAAATCAAGTATTAAACAAAATAGTTTGTTGACAATTAATTGTCTCACTGGATAATACTTTTTAAACTGGTACTTAAATTATATTCAGTATTGATAAATTTCTTTTAACATTCACATGTAAAATGTGTAAAGGAATTAACTAAACATTACTTTATATTATTTTTAATTTTTTCAAAAAATAACATTTCGTATGGTTTTGAAGCCGAAAAATTGTTTAAAATATATTACTTTATTATTTATAATTATATTATTATTTAGTAAAAAAAAAAAGAGTTTTTTTGTATTATCGTTCAAAATCAAATTATATAAGTCTTATATTAAAAAAAAAAAAAAAAAAAGAAGAGAAATTGATTGGAATGATCTGGGTACGTTGTTTTTAACCGTTTAAAAAGCAGAAATGAATCCCGAGCGAAAAATGATTCGCGGATAATCTGGGAAAGACGGAGAGGAAAGTAAGACTTGGCATTGCACATTGCACGACGACGCACTCTCTCGTGCGAGCGAAAGTGCAAGCAAGAATGTCGAGAGTAATCGCGACGGGATAAGAGGGAAGAGGGAGGGAGTTTACCTCAGAGGGGGCTTACCTCACTCACGGCGGTTTGCTCGAGTCGAGTCTCTCATCGAGAGCGAACGCTTGCATCTCCGTCGCGTAATCGCTCGACGTAACAGCCGTAACTAGTACCATTGCCAACGAAAGTCGCCGTCGTGGAAAGTAAAAGCGGATGAACCAGTTTTCGCGCGCGTGGCTGCTTTGCGACGGGAAACGGAGTGAGAGAGAGAGAGGGAAAGAGAGAGAAAGGAGGACGAAATCATGACGATAGCGTGCAAACACCGGCCGGCGAACGAGAGCGAAAGACTTTCGCTCATTCATCGCTCGGCGCGGCTGTCCGAGCCGGCTTAGAGAGAGAGAGAGAGAGAGAGAGAAGGAGAGAGAATCCCCCCTATTCTCTCTCGTGCTGCACTTAGGGCTCTCTCTCTCTCTCTCTCTCTCTCTCTCTATATATATATATATATATATATATATATATGGAAAGAGAGGAGAAGAGAAAGAAGAAAGGAGAGAGAGAGAGAGAGAGACGCAACTCACAGAATCTGACTAATGCGTGACGCATTGTTTGATCTGTCATGCGGTTGTTTTCGATGAATTAACGATAACGCGATTATTTCGCGCTTAATTGCCTGATGCAACGTAATTAGTATGCGGTAGTTTACTAACGCATCCAATGCCATGTTTGAATCCGACCTTGTAACACAAATATGAGGTCTCATATTTTTAATAAATTTAAAATGTCACAAGGAAATTATAAATTATTTGTACAGTGTGTTTTGAAATACGATTTAATTTTTTTTTTATGTTATTATTTTATATGTTATTATATTACAGGGTTATTAATTCTTTGTTCAATCTATTCAGAATTACAAATAAATTACGTACGACTGCAGCCGTAAGTTTGCCTAAAATCAAGATGTCCTTTCTAATCTATGACGATTGCAGATGACTCATTAAAAATTATTAATGCCTTAATTTCACTCGATTAAAAATTTTTGTGTATAATTATATTTGTTATATCAATTACGATAACTAGCTGTCTCTAAATCGGGACTCAAACCTTCCTATGTACAACTGTTTGGATATTGACGGAGAATGGCACGTGCGTTCGTGAATGCGTAACACCGATGCAATTAATGACAAACAATATGTAAAGACGTCATTTCGTGAAATCGTCAGATATTTGCGTCAGATGTGTGCTACAAGGATGAACTCATTTTTCACGCGTTACCTCGATCTCTTCATTCCGAATCGATCATTTATCAGACGGTATACGCATTATTGGAAATCAATAATTTTGGATTAATATAAATCTTAAATTCGATGAAATTTATATTATATTATAAGAATATATTATAAGAATATATTATAAGAACATATTATAAGAATTGATTTTGCTACAGTTATTACAAGTGATATATGAATGAGAACGAGATGAAAAAATGCACATATGAAACAGAGTTGCACCATTTTTCTATGAAAATTTGTTAAAAAATTAAATTTTAGTTTTCTCGTTTAAAACGCAACTTTTCCAAAATATATTTATAAGATAATCATAATATAATCACAATAATGAACTCACAATTGGCATAAGTTATACCGATTTTGCGAATATTTAAGAATACTAAAATTAGAGAAACCAACCAAAATGAATGATCTGGATTTTTTCATCGACAGATCTTTTTGTATTTGTTTTCTCGCTATTTCCATGCTGCACGTCACATCTTATCCGCTTTAAAATTCCATATGTAGGTTGTGCGCATACTTGTTGCACGTCCAGCTCAATCTGAATTATTTCTTAGGGAAATTACCGATCATTACGGTCACCGATCATTATCATCAATCTTACCTTTAATATCAAGCCTCATGCACCTTAGCCTTCCTTTTGTTTTGAAGATTATCCTATTCAGACTCCTGCGGGAAGATTCGCTAACGAATACATTCACACTTTTATACGGTACTCGCTACGAAAAAAAAAACCGAGTCACATCATAATCGAGTCCAATACCTGCTTCTCATATCATGTAATTTTTCGGTCAAAGTCGAGGTCGTTCACATCTTTTCTCAATCTCGATTAGTTAATGAAAAAAAGGAACGGATTATAAAATATCGTAGGTGTCCGTAATGTTGGATGTCGCGTGCATGTAAATTATACCAAAATTATGCACAAATTTGCATCTGCTATAAATAATATAATATAAAAAGGTGCACAAATTTTACGAGATACTATTTAAAACGAAACAAGTTTCGTCTTTAAATTTCAGATTATAAGATACGTAGCAATTCCAAAATATTAATATCAACCTACATTAATCTGAATATTCAACATTTTTTTTTAAATATTTATAAAATTAAATTTTTCAAATCAATTAATATCATTCAAACATAAACATGCATATATATGTTATTGTTAGAATTGTTTATAAGGGAACGTTTTAATACATTTTCAATCAGAATATACATTGTCACATTTAAAAGTTCTCGTGAAAAACCTTTTCTAATCTTTTATAATTTCTTTTTACATGAAATTGTTTTTTACTTTATTATTACTAGAATAAAATGATATCTACATTTTGAATTAATTAAAAAAAAATTGTTTGAGATTTTATTATTTCCAAATAATAAAATAATTCGTGTTATTAACAATAAAGTATTTTTTCTTTGTTTCTCATTCAAAATATCTGTTCATACGATTGAAATGTGAAAGTCAGTTCTTTTCAGCATTTCATCCCATCACCACAGGTTTCAAAATCTCTGACAAAGATATTTTGACTACTTTCACGCGACTTTGGTGACAAAACTATCCATCAGCTTTACATTTTTCTATTGTATGTAATAAATTCAGGTAATATGCTTTAATTTATAGCCTACGTTATCAAATACAAATGCTTTTAGAAGGAAATATGTTGAAACATATGTTGAAAGAGAAGAACAAGATGTCAAAACGTATTGTAAAGAAAGACGCTTTTTCTTCGTCTCTTCTTCAGTTTCCTAAAACTTTCCAAAATGTGGCACGTGCCAGAGAAATCGAAACTTTTAATGGATGCTATTCCGAGTTGCATGTCCGTTTTTCTCGACTTGAATCGTCTTTTGTAATCACATGACACTACTCGATTCCGCATTAATGCAATGAAGTAAAATGACTTAATGCTAGACGCTCACTTTATATTATTGTTATTGTTAGAATAATAATAAAGTTTATCAAAATAGTCATGCCGCAATTATCCTTTTAATATGCAATACATTGATAAAAATTCTAAAATTAATGTTTTTATAGACATTAATTTAACGCTGAAAGTATTTTAGTAGTGAAAAAAATAGGTAAAATAGACGACTTTGCATCTTATCTGACGATTGTTTAAGTTTTCATATTTCCTTTTCCATAAAAAAATTATTTTTGAAATCAAAATTTAAAATAACTTTTCGAGTAACTTTGTGAATAAAAATATTAAAAAATTTTTTTGAGTTTTTAATATTGATGACACGATGACAGACAGATAAGTTAGAATATTCCAATAATTTTCAAGCATTATTATTAAACAAAATACATTTTTTTATAAAGTTCAATAGTAAATAAACGAAGAGAAACTATCTTTTTTTAGTATAAATTTCAAATTATTCAGAGTACGCAAACAATTGAGAATTGTCGATTTGTCTGCACGCGTAACAAAAATTTAAAAAATGTTTAAAGAAATCAGATCTGTTTAGCAAAATTATCGTTTTCTTCATACTCATGATTTATATTCATTCTCATATCGATCATTCTTTGTAACAATAGTCCGGTTTTACCGTAGACACCGGAACCGTTCGTTCAACGTTTGTGCTTGTGATCGAACATTCTTTCTCAGGTTTTCTTTAAATCTATGTACGTTCTCGAAAAGAAGTACGTTTTGAAGTCCAGAAGAAATTCATAGAATTTTACATCATTTTTACTAAATTTCTATTCTTTTGTAGTTCTCTATTTAGAAAAACGGCGAAACAAAAACGCTATTCACGCGGGCAGTTTTTTGCGTTTCGCACGCGCATCCACGCAGTCGAGGCTAACGCGCAACACAACACCTTCACATTTCGATCTTTCGTAATTTAAAAACCACCAACGCGACTGACGACTCGATAATTTCGAGTCGAGGAAAAATAATTTGAATCGCGAATTGAGAAAAAGGAAAACAGCCGACGGATAAGGAGACTATAGCGATAGATAATTCTCGAATGATCTCAATCATGATCGCAATCTTATGCTTTTCTCATTACTCTTTTCCTCTCACCGATACGTAATAGCGCGCGCGTACAAATGAGCGCACGCGCAGCTCGCGATATTCCTTGCAACAATACGTTCGTCGATGCGTCGCGCACGCGCGCGTGCACGCACACATGGTGGCAGACGTAGGTATAGATACATCACGAGCACACCAGCACGTGATCCCGCGATACCCCATGTGGGTAAATGTGTCAAGGACGTGCGAACTGGCCTGCAAAACGACGCGATTCGCGTTTCGTGGATGAAACATTGTCATCGTGTCTCTCTCTTTCTTCTCTCTCTCTCTCTCTCTCTCTCTCTCGTTCTCTTGTTTCCTACCGTCGTTTCCGAGACAAAGAGAGCGGCAAATTTTGTGAAATCCTTATTGCAAGAGCACGGACACGGCGGATCGGACGGCGGAAAATGGGTCACGCACCGAGAATCAAGTTTTTTTCGGAAACGCTTGCGAAAATTCATGAGCTCTCGCCGTAACGAAATTGATTTTACTTGTCGAATTTTATTTGAAAAGTCAGAAAATTTTTTTTTTTTTTAACCTAAACCGCGCTGCTTCTATCACTTCGTTATTGTCGCTCGAATTGATGAAAAAATTGCCATCTTTTATCTTCAGATAAAATATGTCTAGAAACGAGAAAAATCTGGGTTAAACAAATATCGCTCTGGGTCACTCCATCGAATGGCACGCGAGGCGTAAATAATCGGTGATAGCAAAAAAAAAAAAAAGAACAACTTCATCATGTTGGTATTTGTCTTCCCTTGATAGAGATCTTCGTATAACGTTATATTTGGAATGTTTGAAGACGAACGACGCGATTTAGATAGTTTAGATTTTCGTAAGCGATACACAAAGGAGGAGGCCCTCCTTCTTTTCTTCAACAGACGTAGCGACAGAAATATTCATTACGTTAATATACGACATGTAACCGCACAATCGGTTAGATTTTACTTTTAGTTTCGAAAATGGAATGGCGGAGGAGGGGAGGGGGCCTTGGCACACTTCGCACACCGAGATACACCGTTGGTAGCGAGAGAGTGCGAACGCGCGAGCGAGAGAGAGGAGAGAGGGAGGGAGGGGGGGATGTACAATACACAACGGTATACGCTCGTATTCCCCGCGACGAATATTACAAGCTATGATTCCGCGGTACAAGAATAATTGCATCCCGAGACATGGTATTCGGGAAACGAGCGCTCTTATCGGAATCATCCTTCCCGCTCCTTCGTATTAATAACGTATATTATCCCGTGTATCTCCCGCACAATCGGCCCAGCTGCGGCAAACGAGTTATCCTGTTCGAGTAAATTGCCTTAGTGTCCTAGTTCGAAGAGGATAGGTTGTTTAAAGAAAAAAAAAAAAAACTCTATTTGGAAAAAGATAATTGTTTAAACATTGGCAAGCCAGATTGTTACGTCGTTACGTGCCGATTGGCTGAAGAAGATTTAATAAACCCTACAACCTTTTCCGATACTTGCATATTACTGCAATACGCTTGTGTAATATTTATTTGCTAATACACACACAGTACAACATGCATAACATAGTTTTATCGATTTATTAATACTTTATCCTCAAAAGACTAGTGGCACATTTTTTCCAATACTCCGATGGGTAGTAGATATTACGATGTTCTCCATGACCTAAATTGCCTCTCAATTCAAAACAAGTTCTCTGAGTTTCTGAATCTGGTTCACTTCTTTTTTTTTTATCTTTTACTACTATGCATCTCATAATCGGTTCAACTGCAATTTGCATTGTCTTGTTTCAATAAATTATTTCACACACACACACACACACACTCCTACTTAAAAGTGCAACTCTGCTTTTTTTTTTATTTTAGAGAAAGTCTACTTGATCTTATCAGATATTATTGGATTTATATCATTATCATCATTTTATTTACGACCTTTCTTGACGAAAGATAAATAGCGTATCTTTCATCTAGCCTCCATAGGTCAGTATTAGATATCGCGATCTTTTTCATTGGATTATTTATCCACTCAATTATCCATATCTACGTCAAAGGAAAATACTTAATATTTTTTCCAAAAGGAAGCCACACATTTTACTTGTCGCTTATCGATATCTAGATCAAGATTCTTGGACGTGTTTCTCCCGGCAAATTTCGAACTTTCATTGTAGGTTCTCGAGGTCCGTCGAGTATTTTTTCGCGCGACCGTATCATCTGCGACGATTACGCCGATCGACAATTTGCACGCGAATTCGCACGCACGTTCATTCAGCCACGGCGCGTTTAAAGGCTCACCGCCGATGCTAATTGACCCAGAAATAGCATAATGCCGATAATGGTCGCATAATTTCAGTCTATACGGGTAAGACTGTCGCGGCACCGTGGCAGGCCTTGTCGCCGCGGTTGTCGTCGTTATCGTCGTGTCGTGTTGAACTGCGAGCTCGTGTAACGAGTTTACGCCGAGTTGCGGAATACTATGTATGTACAAGCGCAAACAGTGCTGTAATATAAATACGAAAGGTGGAAGACAAAAGCGCAGCGGCGCGGCGCGACGCGAGGATACTTTCGCGCGATGAATCGCTTATTTCTTGTCATTCCGTCTAATTATTCTCTCTCCCTTCTGCATGGTATTAATCGCCCGTGATAACGAGCCGACGAGTGAACTCGCTAACGCATCGCGTCGCGTCGCGTCGCGTTGCATCGCATCGCATCACGTCAGGCGGCGAGTCTCCACGTGCTGCTCGATTCTGTCGGCGGCACGCTAAACGATATTATCATTAATTGGAGCGTGGCAATTGGACTGTGTTACGCAACGCGGTGACGCGAAGTGTGACACTTTTTGCAAATCGACAAAATTTATTTGAATAAAAAACACGACGTTCTGTCTCTCTTTTTTCTCTTTTTCTTTCTTTCTCTGTCTCTTTCTTCCTCTCTCTGTTTTTTTTTTTTTTTTTTTTTATCAACTTACAACCGACCTGGTGCAATTGAACCCGGTGCCATAATACGCAATGCCATATTGCGTAACGCGGTGCAACCGCGTGCGCCGAAAACGCGACACTCGAAAGTGAAACCGATTCCGCCCAATCCGCGCTGCGACGCGGTTTGCAGTTAATTATCTATGCCACCCCGTTTCCAAGAACGCACGCAATTTTAGCGCACACATATACGTACGATTGCGGTGTCGTTGGAAAAAAAAAAAAAAAAAAAAAAGAAATCTCCATTTCGCGGACGCCCCGACTGCCAAACAAACCTGGCGTCGATTTTACACTTTAAAAATTTCTGGGTCGCGGCGTGCGGATGGGATTTCACTTTCCTCCGTTCCTTCTTCCGTTCCTTCGAGCGCGTTCCGTGCCGGCCATCAGAATCCTTTTCGCTTTCATTTGACCCTTTTTCATTCGTTTCACTCGACGCACGTAATTCTTATTCCATCTGTGTCGCCGGCTAACGCATCATCAGCACTTCTTTCTCGTAGACAGGTATCCGTTAAGAGTTATCCGGTAAAAAATAATGCGTGAGCGTGCGTGCATGCGTATGTGCGTATGTGCGTATGTCGCACACTCACGCAGGTACTCACTTCCGATTCACACCGATTCGAACAAAAGACATGGACTGCTGTTTAGAAGCACGGTGACACAATGAGGAACGGAAGTTCGGTCGATCCTATATATTTTTTCAGCGGAATTCGTGGCCCTCATTTGCATCCCGTTTTACTTAAATCGCTACAAATTTTATTTTTATATATTACGTTCCGTGTAAATGCTCGCGTAAAATACTCTTGTAATATACTGCGTTTCAAGTATAGTGCCTTGGAACGTTAATATAATGTCGATAATTTGTGAATATATAATTTGTGAATTTCATAAGCAGAAAAAAAGTGAAGCACTTTAGCACTTATCGTAAAGTGAAATGTGCGATATTAGAAAAATTTGTTAATGTTTTATGAACGCAATGGAACGCTTCATGGGCGAAAATTGTCACGACAATTCATTTTACTGTGTGGCGAATATGAGACTCCTTGATCACGTTTACGAGATTTTCGAAAACTTCCTCCTAATGTTTCTCGTTTCTCCGCGGTATTACCTGATAGAATAAATAACAGAAAGAAAAAAAGGCCGTTAATGAGCTATTGTTGGAATTAAAATTACATTTTGACCAGATCCTCCATCCTTGCGCTTGTATCCTCCATATTCTCGCTTCTCCAAGCACGCAGTACACCGATACTCCCGCTACGCAAATTCCTATTGAGCTTTATTATATACGTTTTCGTGCTGCTTCGCTGTTGTGGCTTGGAATTACAGGCGAGCGCGGAGCTCCAAATTGGGTATGTTTCAAATGCTCGACAGTTATCATAAGAATGACTCTATTATGGAATTGACGTCGAGACATGTTTGTTTCCTGAAATTGTTTCTCCTGTAGTAGCATTCCCGTAAACGCGTGGATTACGTATTCTCGAATGCTACCGAAAACGACGACCTCTCGTAAATTTTTTTTCCGTTCTTTCTTTTTTTTTCGGCGACGCGACAGATTCTCGAGCGATCCTGCGTTATATTCTAGGACGAGTATTCTACAACGTACGCGCGGCGCACGCTCAATCTCGAAACCTGGTGCACTCGATGCGATGACAACGACGATGACAACACGCTTGCGATACTCCGGCAAGGCGTGCATTCATGTATGCCCGTGCGATCGCGCGTTTTTCGCGCGTGTGTGCGTGTACGTACGTACGTACACGCTGTTACACGCTTGCAGAAGGCCGCTCGCTCGGTCACTCGGTACGGCAAAGAGTGCGAGAGTCAGCGAGGGAATAAATGAGTTGGATGCGCGGGGAAAGGGGGGAAGGGGTGAGGGCGACGGGGGGGAGAGCGCGCGGTAGCGAGGAGGAGGCGAGAGGAGGAGCGTGCGAGGAAGAGAGAAAGTGAGAGTGAGCGCGGGGCAGGAAAGAAGAGGAGGAGGAGGAGAAGGAGGAGGAGGAGGGACTGGCGAGAAAGAGAGAAAGAGGTATCGCGCGGCTTTCCACGCTTGGAGGTAGAGTACGCCTGTATGAGATAGGAAGACGGAGCACAGGGAGCAAAGAGGTAGAGAGAGGAGGGAGGAAAGAAAGATGCCCACACACACACACACACACATACACACATATGGCGAAGGAAGACGAAACGCGCGGGGCGAGAAGAGAGACAAAGATAGAAATCCGTGAGAAGGAGAGAGAGAGAGAGAGAGAGAGATGATGATGGCGACGACGGCGGGGGGAACGGCGCGGCGGAGCAGCGAGGGGAGAACGGTGGACGAGAGAGGAAGCGAGAGAGCGGGCGGAGAGTGACGGAGACGGAACGCGCGGTGTACGTAATGAGAGGGAGTGAGTTGCGCGGCTGCGTCATGTTCTCAACGAACTGGGTCAGTAGGTCTCCCCACCGCGCTCCGCGTCGCACCGCCACCGCTCGTATATACGTACGCGCGCAAACACGTACGCTTGTACATATTCGTGCGCACACAGGCATACGGCACTGCTTGTCTCTCGGGGAGTGCCAACGGCGTTGCTGTTGACCCAGCCGCACGGCCTGTACGTGTCCTGTGCCCGCGCGAAGGCATACCCTGCGACCGCGCGCTTTTAGCTGCCGACATATCCGTGGCTGCCTTCATCCGTGCACTTTGAAAGCAAGAGTCGTCGTCACTTTTCTTCGCGAATGCTTGCTCGCGCGCGCTTCCCGTTCCCTCTCGTTCAGCCTCTTGCGAGCGGATCTCCGCGCGCCTCGTCTCTAGACGTGCGCGCGCGCGCGCGCACGCAGAGGCTGAAAAAAGATTCTACCGAAAAAAGATCCTACCCGATACATTCGCGGAATGCGTCTTACGTCACTCGCAGGACCGGTCGCTTTCTTAGTTTTGCTGGCGAGATCTTTTTTTTTTTTTTCCATTCGGATATAACGCCCGACGGTTTTATACTATACGTTATTTTTTAAAATTCATCTCTGCCTTGCCAAAGTCTACCTTCGATCTCGGGAGAGGAGATCGAAACGAGCGAGGAAGTCAAAATGCGGCGAGTCGATCGCGAGTGAGGAAAGTTTGACGAGAGAACGACGACAACGAGAGCGACGACAGAGCGCGACGCGAACCAAAGCGACGAGCGAGCAGCGTGGCGCGAACGACGCTGGCACGCTCGCGGACAATATTTCTCCGGCCGACATAGACCTGGTTCCGTAAGTAGGTCATCCCCCGCCACAGGTCGCGCAACCTCCTTCTCGCCGTCTCCCTTCGGCTCCCTTCCCCGGTACCTTCGACCGCGCGGCAATACCGCCCGGCCGCCCGTCTGCCTCCTCCTCTCCGCCGCGCGACCGCGTGCTACTCGTTCCTCTCTCCCCCGCCCGCGGCTGTCCGTGCGGACCTCTCAGGCGGCACCTCCACTCCGCGTCGGGTACCTGGCCGCGCGCGCGGTGGCATGCGCTGCTGAATCACTTTCACTTATGCCGTGCGCTGTGTTGCTTATACTCCGCGCGCGCGTCTCGCTCGCTCCGCTCGTGCCGTTAACTCTCCCTCTCTGTCACTCCTTCTCGTTTCCTCCTTCGCGTCGCGACTCTCGGCGTCTCGCTGCCCGTGTCGGTAAAGGGACACGCGCGCCTTCTCTCCTCTATACCCACCGAAACGCCAAAGGAGCCTGACAGTAGTGCGCGCCTCGGCACCGTTCTCCGTGGCACGGTTTCGCCCACCCAATTTTCCGACCACCCGTCATCCAGCCCGTCCTTCTCGTTTCGAGAATCGTTGCGGGAAACGTCGTCGGGCTATCGCTCTGTCACGTGTGGACGAGGATCACTCCGGAACTGACTTCGGAAGTGCGCCCGCTGGCAAGAATCGTGCGCGACCGCAACAACCGCGGCGTTTTATCGTGAGACGGGAGTGATCGCGGCGTGAGAAGTCGTAGCGGCGGCAGTGGTAACAGCGAGTAATAGCGTCGTCATCATCGTCGTCGTCGTCGATCTGGCATACTCGGAGGACGCGTCGCGGAGGAACGACGTAAGCCGTCGTGAGCCATCGTCGTCGTCGTTGACGGCGTTGTTACCACCGCACGCTCGCGGCGATACGTCACGTATGCCGTGTGTCTCGCAAAGGCGGTCTCCCCGGCGGTCTCTACCTACCTACTCCATGTGCCGGCGGTAGGGCGAAGGAGGGGAGGGGGCAGGCCCTTCGGGAAAGCAACCGAGTCGAGAAGACAACTAGTCGTACGCAGATAGGCGAGCTGTCAAGTCATTCCGGACTCCACTCCGGTCCCAGAGTTTGATCGCGTCCTGGTTTTAGCTCGCTCGCTCGCTTACTTACTCCGCTTCGTTCGTTCGTTCGTTCCTTCGTTCGCGTTCGCCGGTACATTAGTCATCCGAATCACAGTGCGTGTTCCCCTTCGCGCTCTCTTTCGCGCCTTCCTCCTTTCCTCCTGATAAAACAATCGCGATTACGTCGCACGTAAATCCGCCGAGTTTGTTGACAGACGCGCAGCCGTGCCGCTCTACCTTAGGCTCGTGCCATCGCTGTCGCGTGTGTGTCCGTCCATCTGTCCTCATCCGTGTACGTTGCCCGTGACGTATTATTCACCGTGCCGGAGTCTCGTCGTCCGCGTCGTGCTCAACGAGTAAGTTGGATTACAGTGTGAACGGGAGAGGAAACGGTGGCTTGAAAGGGGGCACCTTGGTGTTGTTTGCCGCGCGGCTTGCCCGTTTCGACAGTTGGCGAATGTTGACGTGCGCGCGCGCTGTTACATTCGACAATTACTATCATGCCTCGGACGTAGTCCCACTTCTCGATCGACGATTCTGTGTATACGTTTGGTGGTGCACGATGGTTCCTCTCGATAAACGTGTGTAACCCGTGAAAACAAAGATACGGAGGGAGAGAGAGAGAAAGAGGGAAGGTGACTGTGGTGATCGATATTATACGTGTCCGTGTACGAGAAACCAAAATCGAGTGTGTGTTTTTCTCTTACCGCAGGAAGCTTGTTTCCTCTTACACCACTTGTGTTGCTGGAATTTTCTTTGTTGTCGCTGTCGACGTCATCGTTACCGTTGTCGACGACGACGTCAAACGGGTGCGCCAGGTCGCGCGCGCGTTTCGCGAAACGTTAAATCACCGGCGCGCCGCGTTGTCGATCCTTTCAAGCCGGAGATCACGCGATTACCATCGGTACTCAGACTCGGGAGCGATGTCTCGCGAAGATGAACGGACTCGACAAAAGGATAGGCAGATGTACAGATGTACAGATGTAATTTATTAACGAAGGAGACATCCAGCCTGATCGCGGCGTACGCGCGACACAATATCTGCAACGTGCCCAAAATTTCGTGGCCAAGCTCCAAGAAAGGAAGAGAAACAAGGAAGGAGAAAAGACGAAACGGATTAAAACGAGCGTTTCCTGTGTCGTTGCATCGGTCACATCCGAGAGAGGGGGGGGGGAGGGGGGAGGCGCGGGGGAAGCTTAAATAATCCCGTTTCATATATGTGCCGGTACGCGAGTACGTCGTCCGTCCGTCGTGCGGTGTTTCTCGCGCATGGGTGATATGTTATTGGAGATGGAGCAACATTCGGGCCTGATATCCCTGAGCATGTCGCCGTTTCACCTGAGTCCGCAGGGCAGCCCGCAGGCCGCCGGCCAGCAGACCCCGCAACAGCAGCAGCCGCAGCCGCACTACGGCTCGGCTTACAGCAGTTGCGCGCAAAGCTCGCCATCGCCCATGTGCCATCAGCCGCAATCTCAATCGCAGCAACAACAACAAATGTCCGCTCACGGTCAGGCGGCCCAGTCGCAGAGCATGTCGGGTTTCGAGGCCGCCTTCTTCGAGCCCATGCCGCTCGAGGACCCCCGTTGTCCGATGTGTGGCCATAAAAACATATCTAGCTATCAATACGGCCTGCTCACGTGCGAGAACTGTAAAGGTTTCTTCAAGCGCAACAGCTCGCCGTGCAGTAGTAAAAAGGTCTACACGTGTCTCTTCTCTCAAACGGGGGGTAGTGGCGGTGGCGGTGGCGGTGGCGGCGGCGGCGGCGGTGGCGGCGGTGGCGGCAACGGTAATAACGGGAACGGCGGCGGCGGCGGCGGCGGGGGCGGCGGTAATTGCAGCGCGTCCTCGGCGCTCGAGATCTGCGCCAACAAAAAGGTGTACACGTGTCTGTTCCCGCCAACAGGAGCCGGAAGCGGAACAGGAGGCTGCGGCGGCACATCCACCAGCCTGGATGGTAACGGTGGTGGTGGTGGTGGTGGCGGTTACACCGGCAGCGGCGGCGGCACTGCCGCCGGAGGCAGCGGTCCAGGCACGACCAACGCCACCGTCAGCGGCGGAGCCGGCGGCGGCGGGCCGGCCGCTGCCGCGGGAAGCGGCAACGTCGCCACCGGCGGTGCGGTTCCGACCGGCGGCGGTACCCTGTGTCACCCCGGACTGGGCCAGGTCGGCGTTGTGACCGGCTCGATACCATGTCCGTCCGATTTCCCGGATACCAAGGACATCGTCATCGAGGAGCTGTGTCCGGTATGCGGCGACAAGGTGTCCGGCTATCACTACGGTTTACTCACGTGTGAGTCCTGCAAAGGATTCTTCAAGCGCACCGTCCAGAACAAGAAGGTCTACACGTGCGTCGCCGAGAGGTCCTGTCACATCGACAAGACGCAACGGAAACGGTGTCCGTATTGTCGTTTTCAAAAGTGCCTCGAAGTCGGCATGAAGCTCGAAGGTGAGTCCCCTTTTATTGTGCTTCTCGTGCTAACTGATTATTACGGATATACTTGAGCGAACTATCGCGAGCAAAACGAAATAACGCAAAGATAATTGCGTTTAAAGCTCTTTTTTCTCGATGTTTCTCGTCTTATGAGAGAGCAAAACGTCGACAAATATTCCGTTTGCGTTTGCTATTTACTTGTTCGCTCAGCATATATCCATTTTTCAATGTGGAAATGCGAACCGATGTGTAAAACGTCGAAGAAATAATTTCGAATAAGCTGAACGAAAACTCTGGTCAAAAGTATACGTAATTGTCTTGTAAAGATTATGAAAAGGAAAAAAGATAACGATAAAGCGATGTAACTAGGAGTACACGCAATAAAAAAATGATTTGTATGCTTAAAAGTCAATATGAGAGATGTCTGTAGTCTTTACATAGCGTTTTGCATTTCTACTATGCTATTGATAAGCATCGTTTGTAATCATATGCAACATACGTTATTTCTGAAACAGTTATAGCTCATCTATGTGAAATTTATTCAACGTAATAGAACGGGACCGTAATCAGAATTATTGCAAAAATATGTACGATAAAATATGTATACGGTTGAAAAGCAATTTTTCAGATAAATTCGAACGTAATAAACGCGAGAGAAAAGAAAAAAATGTTTTTTCGAGTTGCGGAACAATTTAGATTTTAATGCAAAATGCTGGATTGAAAGGTTTATTCAAGAATTTATGTATCTTAACATAAATGAATAGCGATCATTAATTATAATATCAATATGTTTCAAAATATATTTCATCATATAGAATTGACAAATACCTGGATATAAACAAAAAGTAAAAATTCGATTTATTAAATCGCATAAGAAGGGAGATTTGTAATTCATTATACAGATAATCTGTAAATTTTATCTGTAAATTTTATCGTAAATTTTATCGAAATATCTGATAAACAATAATATTTATATATACAGTTGAAGAAATTTAGGATCAATGCTAAAAATATACTTTTCATATTACTATAATTTTCATGTGTTTATATTACTTGTAACAAAAGAATGTACTACAAAAGAACGATAACGTTGATTCCGATCAGTAAATTATACGATGAAGGTCGTGTGAATCGCGATATTCGATAACAGGCCAACAGTAAACGTAACATCGCCGAACCGCGATCTCACAGAAAGTTGGTGTTGAAAATCGAAGAGTCACATTATGTATAGAGAATTTTAAATGTAAATCTACGTGTATAAATTTCGCATTAAATCCACATCTATCTTCGCGCCACAACTACAGTTTTATATGGAACATTCAGGTCGCAAGTCTTTTTCCTGTCTTTATAAAAAGAAATCGCATCGTGTATATGAATATCCAATTCCACGGCGAGTACGTAATCGCGCGTAATTTATCGATCGCATCGTGCAACGCGTCGCGTCACGTCACGTCGCGTCATTTTAATAATCTCTTCTCTTTTGCTTTCACCAGACGCGAGCGACGTTTTCCCGCCAATAGCGGGGATCCGATGTCACGCCGGCGTTATTCGATCAACGAGCTTTATGTTATTTCTCGTTGGATATCTCCGCGCGAATGCGCGGCCGTCGCACGTCAAAAACCGTTCGGTTGTCATCGTCTCGTCGTCGTAGCCGTCGGCCGCGTTCGGTCCTCGTCAGCGCGACGCTCGGGCATTTCCGCACCACGCTCGTACGAACTTAACCTTATTACATACCGTGGAAGTGATTAACCGAGTCTCTCACCGCGTGCTCCCTTTCGCCGTTTTAAAACTCGGGAACTCGCGCGCTCGACGGCGAGCGATGGCACGTATCTCTTATAGCCGCGAATCGATCGCGCGCGCGCGCACGCGCTCGTCCGCGCCCGCGTCCGTGCCCGCGTCCGCGCCTCTTCCTCGCGGCATTCGAGTCGGAGCGCGGAGAAGCGGTCGTTACTACACGCCGGACACAAACGAAATTACGTCACTCGGCACGGCACTAGTAACACAATTACGCGCCATTATCTACGCGCTTACGTTCGCGCTTACTCCGTTTAAACTTCTGCGTCAACAATTTCTTTTTAATTAGCTAGCAGACGGCTTTATAAACTTTGGTAACATTATAGACGATATGGAAATATATAAATTATGCCGCGGTAATTTTTACTTACGCGAGAAAATTGTCGCGAAGACCTCCTTTTTGCCAGTCGAATTGATAATTTAATTACGAGTCTGTTGATGTACCACTCTTGATGTAATAATTTCCTCATTTCTAATTATCTGAGTACAAGATGATGAATCGGAGAAACTTTTAACAGCAGAACATCGGTTACATGCGCACCTTGCGCACGCGCGCGCTCAACGTATAATACAATTAAATTGTATCAAGTTATAAACAGGCCGGTTCGATCGATGCTCCAATTTCGGCGCTTCGCGCCCCGCTTCGCGATTGCGTCGCATTCATCAAAACGCTTGGCTTGAAAAACGCCGCTGAGAAACAGAGAGTTTGGTCGTAGCATCTAATGCAATCCGAGTAACTGGGTCTAGGCCCTCAAGGCCCAACGATTAAGCGAATCTCGAAACAGCGTCTGTCGCAATTGCCGCCTTTGCACACCGTTTTCCATGGCGCGTTCCTACGACGGCAAGACGGGGGAGATTGCTTAACGCGGAAAGTTTCCAGAGTGCTTGCGAGTGTTTACGAAAGGAAGGGAGGGGGGGGGGGGATTTTCTTTTACCTGCGTTACGTCTCTTATCGTATTTATGAAGAAAGAGAAGAAAATTTCACGCCGACGAAAATCGCGACGGAAAATGCGCATAAAATGCGCTTGGACGATATGATGCGCGCGCGGAAAAACGGGGACAGCGCGGCCACGCCTATCTGCGAAAAGTAATTAAGCCGAATGAGAAAGAAAGCAGAGAGAGAGAGAGAGAGAGAGAGAGAGAGAGAGAGAGCAAAGTAGGAGGAAAGAGCATCGATAAGATCGTGAATTTGATAATTCGACACGGCGTGTATCATTAAGTGATAATGTCTGTTATAATCGCGACCGGATGCTGTGATTTTGTCGCTGTAAAATGCGAGGGGCGCGCAGTAACCGCCGTTGTCTGACTTTCCCTTTTGTCATTTCTTTCGTTCTGTGACGTATCTGCGATATTTCCATTCGTCGGTTTTAATAAATTATTCCTACGCACTCGTCGAAAGCGGCGTCGTTTGACAATGTTCGATTAATCATCGCGATTTGAAATCCATATCGCGCGAGAGCGCTTTCTCGAATAATTTACAATAAAATTTAGGATCGATTCGTTCTCGTTGATTTGCCTGCTCATCGTGCGAGAGAAAGAAACGTGACGAGGTGCGAAAAGAATCGGCGAACACACTTGTCGTAATCGTGCGATCTGTCACAGATTCGCGACACAAGCTCGCTATTTTCAACAAAGTGTGAACACGAGAACAAGGCTCGTTCGCTATAAAACAAGCAATTCCGCACCTACGGTTTTGCAAGCGATTTAAAAATTATTTCGCTAGTAATCACTCGTTAGACGAGACATTCGCGAGATTCTTTTAGGCGCGTTAAAAGAGATATTTATAATATCTCTGATGTAATTAGTAATAATTTATGTTATACCATGTATAATCAGTAGTAATGTTGACTACATGAAACGTTGTGAAATAATATGTAAGCAAATTGATTAATTGTAAGTAATTATAGAAGAAGAGTTACCTAGTAACAAAGAGTTAACATTGGAATGTGTTAGTGTAAGGTCAATTAATTATATATTAAATACGTAATTGTAGTCGTTGGAAAGCGGAGTAAGGAAATTGTCTCCTCTTGTTACTATCTCCGTTGTTAAATATATTAACCTTGTCGATCGATTTAATAGATATTTAAAGTCGACGATAATTAAGTCTCTTGAATTTAATTGACTTGATGAAAATATTTAATGTTATATTTTTGCAGTCGTAAGACCGAGACATTAGCACGACTGTTGTGCTATATTTACAGTTTTCTTATGTATGTCGAAAATTTTGAAATGTATATAGCGAGCGAGAAATTTCTTGTTCCCGATATTATTCAACGCGTCGCGAAACGCAACGTGTGCTTTTGCGCAACTTACAAGCATAGCTGTACGTACGCGCAATAACGTGCCAACGCTCAGGTTTCAGTTTCGCAGGTGCGAACAATTTATCCGATGGTTAAATAAATCAACTTATCTATTTCTATATCGATGACAATCGTTGCTTTACCTTTCATTAAATAGCTTACCATAAATATCCTCGTGCAAATCTGCCGACTCGCACCTAAGAACTTAATAACAATTTAAATTTTTTTCGTCGAATCGCGACGGATAATTTTTGCCGATTACGCGAAGAGAAAATATTGTCCGGGCAACACGGCACCGTTTTATCATTGATATATAACATACATGCTTCATATTTCAATGAAACCGATATTAAAATACAAAGTACATCCCGGCATGTAAATATATATGTGCGACTAATATCGTGATAAGACTTGGCTCGATGCGCGAGCAAGGCGGACGTAGGCTCTTATCAAAATTATGTTCAAATAGCGGTGATATAAAGAAAAATATAGCTTCCCTTTCGAGAGAGTGCGTGCGTGCGACTTGGGTGCGAAACGTTTGTTTTATGTTTTTGTCAGATATATTTTACGCGGTTAAACGCCAGATTTCAGGAGCGTCGAATTTTTAAAACGTAAGACCTTATACACTTACCGCGTGTTGTAACATGCGGGACACTTTTTCTATAATAATATAATACAAGCAGGCAAGAGAATATATTATATTTAACCGTTGAAGTAATAACGATAAAATATTGTAAAGTCGGCCTCCCTCCCTCCGTATTTCTTCCTTATTGAATCGACTCGCTCGATCATTTGTTTAAAAAAATAATACTGCCCTCTCTCTCTCTCTCTCTCTCTCTCTCTCTCTTCCTCCTCTCTTTCTCTTCAGATCTGTCAATCGTTTCTGTCAGCGATGCGTTTAGCGTTACAGTTTATCGTCATTAGTTTCATTATTGCCGGAGTAATTTCGATGTAATGACTCACATTCAGAAGGATAATAACTATCTCTATAAATATACGTCGGCATACTCAATGCCGGAAGAGAGTCATGCGTGCACGTCATGAAATTACGCGGTTTTTACGCGAGGGAAGTCTTAAAGAGCGGAATAGTATTTGACGAGCGTCGTTCGTCGCCGCGCGGGAACGCCTTCCGTTGTACGTCCGAGCCGAGGCTCGTTAATCCTTTCGCAGCGTAATAAGCAATATATGTACGTGTGACAGCAAATTTGTCTCGGAAATTGATGGAGAAGGAAAAGAAACTGTAATTTCCGCTCGTGATAGAGAACGAAAGCAGATTTTCTTCCGTCTCTCCTTTTGTCAAGCTCCTCTCTCTCTCTCTCTCTCTCTCTCTCTCTCTCTCTCACATGACAAAGCCCGCGCAAGTTTCCGCGTTATCAATGGAGTGAGAACCCCTCGAGCGCGAATCTAGACACTCTTTGTTTACAATTGGGTGTCGCGTGCAAAGGGGACCCCCGTCGTAGTCGGCAACTACGAATGCACGTGCATGTCGGGATGCGGTCGGGAACACGTCGCGATTTCGCTCGGTGGCAACAATTTTATTCCCCGGCTCGTATAAACGTGTCTATATATAGAAGAGGAGGAGGCCAAAACTTCCTCAACCTCGATACGCGTCCATGAGAACTTTTTAACCTTGTGCTGACTCTCTCTCTCTCTCTCTCTCTCTCTCTCTCTCTCTCTCTCTCTCTCTCTCTCTCTCTCTCTCTCTCTGTTCTCTCAGTTCTCTCAGAAAAGAAATTAATTCGAATGTAGGATTGGAAGACTTGCATCAGATTTCGATTCTAAATTGAAAGTTTTTTTTTGGAGGTTTAAAAAAATCGTCAATTGATCCTTGTAGTTATTTTATTCTTCATTCCTGACTAAAGTAATAAAATATTCTTTTGTATTTTATTTTTTATTTCGACTTTTTCGACTCTCTCGTTTAATTATACTGTATTTGCAAAACACGCGCGCATACATGGTGTATACGTGTAATATACACATGCGAGTGTTTGTGGATTTGCAAAATCTATTTGATTTGTAATTATTCACTTCTGCGGATCTGAATTGAAAGTGTTACAATCACAAGTAACGTTTGTAAGGAATGCTTGCCGCTTCTTAAATTTTAATGAAACATAACAGGTTTCTAAAACAAACAAAAATAATTTTATTTTTTTTCTTGGCATATTCAAATTCTGAAGTTGTAATTATAAAATTTCTTAGCTTCTTTCTCTCTTACACATTAGAAATTATTAACGATAAAAATGCTTTAACCAAAATTTTATTTTTCATTATTTTTACTTTAACTTTAAATTTGCGATAAAAAAAGCAGAAATATTGAAAAAAATTAACGTTTTTAATTTTCAATACAAAATTTAATTTTTCTGAGGATGTTTCCCTCTTTTTTTTTCCAATTTACAGGTATAGGAAAAATAAAACGCAAAATTATTTTTTTTTAATTTATAAATGATTGCAAATTTGTCAAAGTTGAAAAGGTATTCTATGAATACACCTTTTATTACCTGAGTTTCTATTTGAAGCATAAGCGATATGCTTTGTGTAACAAAGCTCGACAAACTCGCTTGATGTTGCCGGAAATAGATACAATAGAAGAAGCCGATCTTTCATATTTTTCGGAAGAGAGAGAATACATGGAAAGAGATTGGCTTTACCTTTCAGAACAGAGGACCTCGTTCGGGTCCAGATTCTACGTGAACCAAGATAAATTTGTCTTGTTTGATTGAATTCGTAATCGCTTACCTCGCACATTGCGCAACTAGAGTGTAGAAATTTGAGATAGGACGCGCTTTCTTACATGTCCACGTAATGCCTACAGGTGAAAGCCTTTCGGCCGAATCCGGCAGTTTCTATTAGACTGCCGAAATGTATTTTCACCGACAACGATACAAGAAATGAGAAATTACGGACGCACTTTATTCCTTCAAAGGAGAGGAAAGCGCTCGTGAATATTTCGAAAATGCTTGCTAAGTAACGCTTTTTTAAGGAACAAATTCATCGTGACGAATATATTTACGGAAGATGAAAAGATTTTAAATTCTGCTTGACATGCTTGAAATGTAATATTATCGGACTTTTTGGTTATAAATCTCTCGTAGACAACCGTTATTCAAAAGCTTTAAGCACTCCTTTATTTGCAGACTACCTGTAATGTCCTGTTATTTTTCTTCATTTCCTTCTTCATATCATTTATTATTTCGCGAAAATGAAAATTTATTGTATCGAGCGAATCGAATAACTCAAAAACAGCTTTGTTCTCATGCCGACATTGCCGAACATCGAAACTTGGAGAGATTTACGCTTCTTCTTTTTCACCATAGGGGTAAAAGTTTTCGTTAAAATTTAGAATTTTTCGTCTGTCAATAAAATTAGGGATGTAGAGCATTCGGACGAAATTACACACGCTCCATTAATTTTTTTGCTGCGAAGGTACCGTGCCTCATAGGGCGCTTTGAAAGAGCGACGGGCCTCTAATGAATGTTAATAAGTACGGAGGGTTGAAGGAACGGACTCGCGTTTTCGCCCCGTCATTTCGTGCGCATACGTATTTGCGTGAAAAAGTTGTTGCTAATTTCGCATATCGGATAGAATCTGCACACATAGGTGCACCGGCCTTTTATTTATAACCGCGCGCGGATCTCGCGTCTCGCAATGGCGCGATCAGTCGCTCGCTCGCGCGCGGCGTATCGAAACCAGTTTGGTGAACACAAAAACGATTCTTTTTCATCACCGAACCGCGAGTATCTTCTACATTTCTGTATTCAAGGTCGCGCAATCATTCACGTTCAACATAGCTCCAACATCAACATCGCGGTTGTACGCGAGCGGTTCCGCGACCTGTTACTTTTTAACCGATGATGCTTTTATTCAGCGTCTTTAATCCTCGTGTATATACATCGGCATCGAGATACCTTTTATTCTCATCCGCATCATGCTTGAACTATGCACGACCACCGGAAACTTAAATCCTCTGCAAGAGGAAAATTTTCCCAGAGATTTTCTAATTGAAGAAAATTTTGAAATATATTTCAAACGGATAAGAATGTTTTTTAAATTAAATTTTGCTTCTTCTATCTTATCCTTAAAATCGAGAGAAAATGTTTGAGATACGTCGCAGCCACGTGATATCTTTACAAGCGTAGAGTTATCGATTATTTATTCTATACAGATTAAATAATTAAACAAATTAATTCTTTGAATATTAAGTATCAAGTAGAGATATTTTTAGCGCTTTTCCTTTTCCGTTTTTGAATTTTCGTATTATCAAAACGACTATAACTGTACTCTCCGTTGTACGAACAAAAAATATTCGAGCACTAACAAGAGTTTATGTGCCATTTACGTTTTCTTATTTTCTTCGCGCCTGTTCGCCACATGGGTGAAACAGCGTTCATTAAACTGAATTCCGACAAATTTAATTAGGGGCCGTATGTGGGATCGGTATTATTGCTCGTAAAATAAACATAGGAGTGCAATTCGATTTGGCGATTCGGATCGGAGTTGAGCAGCGACGTCGATCATAGCTCAACGAGAGAATCATAGAGTAATGAAGGTGGCGCAATCCTTTCGCGTGTGAGGATAGCAGGGAAAAAACTAGGACGACGAAGTTTGCGCGCGCGGAACGCGCGTCCGTCTCTTTAATCGCGTACCATAAATACTAGATTGTCACAAAAAGTAGGGCGGGTTTCGCAAACCCGCGACGGGCATTCGAGGAAACCTCCGGAAAGAGGACGCGTGTCCCACGGCAGGTCAAACGTGGTTTCTCGGTCATTCCTGAGAAACCGACGCGCGGCATGCGCGCCTTCGTTTAGAAACTCACGAATTTCATAATTATCGTATTCTGTTGCAAGACGGGATACCTACGTACCTGTGTACCCGTTCGTCCGTTCGTCCGTCCATCCATCCGTCCGCCTGCTCGTCTCGACTCCTGCCTCCGCGCGCGGGCGCGCTCGTGCTACGTTAGTGGGAGAGAAAGGTTAGGTTGAGGCGGGGAATTGTGTAATCCTCTCGTTGAGCGAAGCCTCATCGTCTTCTTTTCTCCGAAGCTTTTACTCGTACCTCGGCCCGCGCGGGCGCTCATGTATGCACGAACGCCGCGAATTCGCATGAAACGCACCGCAGAGGGCCCGGTCTCCCCTTCGTTCGTACATGGTTACGTAATCATTATTTCGCTGCGATAATAGCCCGTCACGTATTCGCGTATCATTAATTGAAATGCCTGATGTCCGGTAGACGGACAGGTGCGCGCATGCGTTCGCGTTGCTGCGCGCGGCTGTGTTTTGAATTTTTACAGGCGACAAATCCGCTCGATTTCGCGCCTTCGCATCGCATCGCATTTGACTGTAGACACTTGAACTATTTAAATATATATAATTTTTCATTTTTTTTAATCTTTTTGATCGTAACTTGTTTGTAGCGCAGCAAAAATATATCAAGATCACGCAAATAGGATTAATGTGAATGAGAAAAAATATGTACATTACAGGTGTATAAACAATAACTAAAAAATTCAAGGCCAATAAAGGAGCAAAACATAAATATAAATAACACATGAAAAATATATAAACAATCGTCAAACAAATTAAAATATTGTAATATTATTTTTAATTTTTTTAAATATAATTTCTGCCTATAATACTACTTTTAACGTTTTTGGAATCTTTTGTGTTTTTTAATATTACAATTAGGCTATAAGGATTCTCTGATCTTTTTGTGCGCTATTAATTTAATTAATGTTAATTAATGATTATTTTTAATAAAAGAAACAAGAGAATTTTTAAGACTTTAAAACTTCGGCAAATGTATTTATTATTATAGGTCAATGTAAGCGACTGCTTCTTTTGTCTGTGTGGTTGACAAAATATTTTCGTCGCATCTTTTCCGGAGCACGGCTGTTTTTTTCGTGTTTTTTCGCAACGCGCAAGCGGAACGACTTTGTTAATGTCCCGTCGCGTCGCGTCGCGTCGCGTCACATTGCGTCGTGTCGCAGCCGAGTATGTCGTCGTGTCACTCGGAGGGATACCCGAGCCAGACGATTGGCCCAACCATGGACGAGCGTGTGATCACGTGGTCCCTCGTTAATTTCTATGGGGAGAATCTGACGTCACGCCCCGGACCCGTGAACCAGATTCGCCGAGTGAGTTTCCCTTTCTTTTGGATGCGCGCGCGCGTGCGAGTGTCGTACCCTCTCATCTTGGGTTCGGCGCACCAAGATTGTTTATCAATGTGAACCTAGGCGCAAATTGGATATAGATCGCATTCTTCGGGAGGCTCGCATGCCGGCGCGGCGCGGCGCGGCAGTGCGCTCGAATCGAATCGTTTGACGCAAACGATCTACGAATACTTGAATGGACGATGTAAATAGATCCGTGATACTCTATCACCAATGTTATCTGTTATGTGTACGTAAATAGAGCGAGAGACGAAGCCAATAGTGCGTATACTCGTAATAAGATATTGTTTTACTCTATGCATTATTGCGCTCCAATTTAAAAATCTATTCTACAGTCCGTACATGGATTCGAATATCCGATCATTAAGAAAATCTATGCGATCAAGATACAGCTTCGAGAAATTATTTTTAAAATTGTAAGGCTTCAGTTCTTTAAAAAAAATATGTACACATATATATATATATATATACACACACACACACACACACATACACACACATATAATATTTTGTTTATTTATAATGTTATAATTTCAAATTAGTTATGATTCATGTGTCCAGCTTTTTTCTTGATAATGAAGCGATTTCTGTTATTTCCTACTCCTTGTTTTTGTTATAGCTAATATATATAATTTTGTTTTTCTGTATATAAAGTTAAAGTAAATATCAAGTTAAACCGCTTTTCTAGCGCAACTTTGTAGAGATGCAGGGATAAGTGTTTTCCAAATTGGTGACTTTTTTAACGTGATTTTTAAAATGAGAGAGATGATGCGACGGCAGCATACTCGGCCAGTAATTCTGCGAAAATGAAACTTTTCCGGTAGGCGTACGCTGTGAAGTTGCGTAATAAACGAGGCTGCGTGCGCCGTTTCTCTAATGATCGAGAATCAATATAAATGCGTCTTCTTTAAATCGTGTAGGCTATTAACTTTGCGTGACTAATGTGACTTAAGTTTCTTTTTGCTATATTTATTGTATATCATATGAATTTTAAATCAACTGTTATCGAACGCATTTTTTTACATTGCGTTGAATTTATTTTTCGCAGAAGAAAAATAACATAAATAATAATACGTTGACAATTTTTATGTAAGTGTGTTGAAAACTTATATACTATCATAGTTTTTGATCGAGTCTTTGATCTGAAGAATATTAAACATTTATAATTAATTATCAATAAATGCTTGTATTCTTGTATAATATATACGTTCAATATACACATTATATATAATTAACGTTAGATTCAAAGAAAACGTGTGCATAAAATTTTAATAACTTTGTGACGTGAGATATGGTAGATTTAAATAATTAAGCATAATATGCAATGATTAGGATCGTCAAAGTTATTTTTAATAAAATATTAAGGAAATAGCAAAATATTGATTGTAATTTTGAAAATTGCAGTGAGTAATTTATGTCTAAATATGAAACATCTTTTAGCAGCTTTAGAATTTAATGTTATGGGAATTATTTAATTACTGTGATTTCTTTATCATTCATATATTAAATATTCTTATGTAAACAACAGTCTATCCAGCAAATAGAAATCTAATCTAATTTTCGTTGTTCATATTTTAAATTCAATCTAAACTCTTGTCTTGGTTTCAATCAATCGAAATAATCATTTTATATATATATATATTTATTCTAAAATTTATTGGACGCACGTTACGTCTTCTCTATAGAAGAGCTCGAAACGTAAATTTTGGAATGAATTTGTTTCTCGTTTCACAGCTGTTGCGGAAATTTATCAATCACGATAAATTCGGCGTGTAAGAAGAAGAAAAGAAAACGAGCCATGCATAATCGTGCGATTCGCGAGCTGAAAACTTCCGGATACGCGCGATATTCGGACGCAACGACGGAGGAATCAGTCGACGAAGACAATTCTCATTTATTTCTCCATGACCGGCAGTTCGCGAGTAAATTCCATCAGTGTCACGGCTCGACCGTGTATTCATCGATTGCGACCGATCGAATCGTTAAGGCTCGTCGCCCACGCGAATCGTTACCATCCACTTCGTGGCCACCGAGAATCATCGTTGAATGTTCGATGTGTTTTACGCCGCATTTTTAACCCTTTGAGTAGCGACGTAATTTGGGGCGAAAAATTGAGATCAAGGCACAAAATAGTAGTGAAGAAATTTTTGAGAGAGAGAGAGAGAGAGAGAGAGAGAGAGAGAGAGAGAGAGAGAGAGAGAGAGAGAATTGGAATGATTAGTTTGTTTTATTGTGAGGGAAACTTTTTGAAATATATTCGTTAAAGAAGAGACCAGAATTTATAAATCCGTCTGTCTGGTCTGTCAAAGTTTATCTCTCTCTTCTTCGTTTCGCACCCGCATAATGCCAGCTAGTTTCCATATCTCTCTGTTGCAATGAAGTGCACTTATTCAATTTGATGCAATATATTTTTGATACTTTCCATTGTTATCTTGTGTGGGTTTATGTAGAGAAATTATCTACATTTTCGTAAAAATTTAAATTTTACCGTTATCTGTAGCTCATAAGCTTCAAGTCTAAAGACGACTTTCCATTATTCCATTAAAGTAATGAAAGTGATACACAACAGAATTTTTTCATAAAATATCGGTTTTTCATTTTTTATCTTTGACTTGAATGAACTTTAATGATTAGACTATTTTAAATGTTTTAATTAATATGTTGATGTGGCTTATTAGTTTTTCCGTTTAGTTATTTTTTTTATCCAATGATTCTCATTCCTAACTTATTTCTTATATTCTTCATTTTTTTTTTAAGTTGACGGCTAATGATGATTAAATTAAGTCGAAACATTCCGTCACTTATTATTCCTGCTAACTAAACATTTTATTTATCCATCCAATTTGCTCGTTTATTTGACTTTTCTTCTACATTTCTCATTTATCAATTTGAGTCGACTTCTTTTTTTTTTTTTTTTTCATAAAATTTTCTTTTAGTTTTTAAGAAATTTAAAAAAAAAACGTCGACATTTTTCGATTTTTCGGTTGCGCGATACAGCGCTTTATTTTTAGTCCAAGATGAGACAAGAGAAACACGATATATTACCTTTCGGTAATGGTACGATGACTCGTGTCTGAAAACAAGAACGTTTCAAAAGGTTGAAAGGGAAACAAGAATATTGCACGCACGTGCGCCAGCGTGATCCGCGTGCTAAGCCACGCATACTTTTATATCGAGGTATGCTTTGCCAATACGATTCGCGAATTGGGTTATTTCGAAAGTGTGTAAACATTCGGAACATAAACATAGCGAGGAGAGAAACATATCGCGATATCAATAAGAATATAACAATCGCCAACGTTAACATTCCGATGATGCGAGCAAGAATTTCGCTAGTTTCGTTTTCGCAAATTGTGTTGTGATTCCTTAACAATATACAATACTGTTTGTTTTTATTAAACTCGCGTGTGTCGCGCAATCATAATTTTGCGAAATTATCGATGAAGTAATAATTAAGAGGATTTGCTAATACGAAGAGACTGAGTAATCTTCTTGCAAATAAGTTTAAATTAAATAATATTACGTTTGGAGTTTTAACAAGGATTTGTGAACAAATTTACGTGTGTATGTAAAAATAATATAGCTCAGTTCTGAGATTTGTATTAAAACACGGCGCTGCAATATTATTCTATTTTAACTCTTATTGAGATATTTTAATGAGATATTTTTATTTTTCTTTGCATTGTTTTGATATTTTATATGTATTTAAACACAAATAATCAATGAAATATCGAAGGAAGATTTTGAAAATGTCAAAACAAACTTAAATAAATTTAAAAACAAATAGAGTAAAGTGCTATTAACGACGCAAATATTTGATAAATAAATTTTTATTACGTTAATTATCTTTAAACATAATATTAATATATTTCAATATTTCGCTTATTTTTGAGCCATTATCGAAGGAAAAAAAATGAACATTAAAAACGAATAGTCAAATTTGAAATCCCATGATAAAGACCAATCTAACTGACTTGTCAAATCTGACATTTATCCATAATACTAGTCTTCATCACGAGACTTCAAATTCTTTTTAATACTGTTTATTTTAATCCGTTGATATTGAACCAAAATATTCAGGTATATTAGTATCATATTCAAAGATTGTTAATCTATTAAAAATACATTCATCGAATATTTGCACACCGTTAACAGCATTTGATTCTTAATTGCTTAGTTTAAATGTCTTGTTTTGACAAATAACAAAATTACATTCCAGTTAATAAAAATAACAAGTAATACATTTTTATAAACCAGTTATATCTGAAACTGACTGTGTTTACGATAAAAAATGTCTCGCGTACAACGGAACAAAAATACCGTCAGTATTTGTGG